>NC_134701.1:47227500-47527500 GCF_043290135.1 Rhipicephalus microplus | reverse complement strand
AGGTGAATGCACAAGGATGAATGTGGCTTCAGAAAACGTTTGGGTAGTGATCACAAACGCATGAAGCTAAGTTTTGAAAGAGCAATTTCATTTCATTTCATTTTATTCTCTTAAAGACCCGCGAGGAGGTATTACATAAGGGGTGGGTAATTGTAAACACAAACCATAGAAGCCAAAGATTTAACATAAAAAGTGATAATTGATATTTTCTATGAACGATGATGGGCAGAGAATGGTTGCAATTTCACTGGGAAAGCCGTTCCAGTCTGGTGCGGTACGTGGGAAAACGAGGCAGAAAAAGTAGAAGTCCGGGAGCATGGCCGAGCAACTTGAAGCAAATGGCACGTGCGGTGAGATATGCGTGTTGCAGGAACGATATAAGGTGGGGCATGCAAGGGACTATGAAAAAGTTTGTGGAACAATGACAAGCTGGATATACGACGGTGAAGTTCTAGATCTGGTGAACCAGATTCTGCTTTCAATCCAGATACTGACAGTTGAAGAGTATGAACAGTGAATAAATCTATTGGCCCGGTTTTGAAGCGATTCGATGACATGTGTAAGATAAGATTGTCGACGGTCCCAAATTAATGATGCGTATTCTAGTTTAGCGTCGCCGTGGTGGTCTAGTGGCTAAGGTACTCGGCTGCTGACCCGCAGGTCGCGCGTTCGAATCCCGGCTGCGGTGGTTACATTTCCGATCGAGGCGGAAATTTTGTGGGCCCGTGTGCTCAGATTTCGGTGCACGTTAAAAAACCCCAGGTGGTCGAAATTTCCGGAGCCCTCCACTACGGCGTCTCTCATAATCAAATGGTGATTTTGGGACGTTAAACCCCACATATCAATCAATTCTAGTTTAGTTAAAACAATGGATTTGTATGCTTGTAATTTTACGTATTGTGGAGCGAGGCGTAAATGGCGTTTAAAGAAACCCAGTGTTTCATTTGCAGATGAATTGATATTAGCGATGTGTATGTACCATGAAAGATCGCTACAAAGAGTGACGCCCAAATACTTGAATGATGGAACATTTTCTAGCGGGATGGCATTAACTGCGTACGGATACACAAGCGGCATGTGGCGGCGATGGAATGAAACGACTTTACATTTACTCGGGTTAAGTTCCATGAGCCAGCGCTCACACCATTCCTGGAGGCAGTTTAGGTTGGCTTCTAAGAATGACTGTTTTGAAGTGTCAGTAACAGTGTCTTATATAACGCAGTCATCAGCAAACAGGCGATTTTCACAGGTTAGGTTTGAAGGCAAGTCATTTCTGTATATAAGGAATAAAAGGAGATCAAGAACCGAACCTTGGGGTACTCCGGACGTTACTGGAAGAGAATTAGAGATACAGTTGTTGATATTGACAGACTGGGAGTGGTTTGTAAGGAATTCTCTGATCCAATTTAGTATGTTCGGGTGAAGTTTCAACTGGGAAAGTTTTAGTAGCAGTCGAAAATGGGGTACTTTATCGAATGCTTTGGAAAAATATAAAAATACGGCATTGGTTTGTAAGTTACAATCCAGGTTAGTATGCAAATTATGAACAAATAAGGCCAGTTGCGTTTCACAAGAGAAACCTCTGCGGAACCCATGTTGTGCTTGATGAAAAAAGCTGTTTGAATCAAGAAAGTCTATGATATGCATATAGATGACGTGTTCCATAGTTTACAGGGTACGCTGGTTAAGGATATGGGACGATAGCTTAATGGCGAGTTTTTGTTACCCGATTTGAAAATTGGAACGACCTTCCTGTTCTTGCAGTCATCTGGTAAGCGTTTTGTTAAAAGTGACTGTGAGAAGAGCTAGCATAGAAAAGATGCACATATATATTTTGTGTTCTTAGGAAATTTGGAGTTGATTTCGTCAATACCAGAAGAGGATTAAAGTTTTAATTTGTCGATTAAGCACATAATTCCATTAGCAGTGAACGATACCGGTGGCATAGCACATTCTATAATAGTGGGTGTTACTGTAAATGACACGTTACTTTTTTGGTAAACACGGATGAGAAAGTGGTGTTGAAGATCTTAGCGCATTGATCATCGGTGAATACATGACCCGATTCACTGGTAAGAGTAATTTGGGCAGTATGCGTGGGGTTCAAAACCTGCCAAAATTTTTTGTGGTTGTTAGCATGCTCAGTAAGTCAACGTTGAAAAAATAATTCTTTGTGTCTTGAACTGCACGTATATAAGCTTTTTCAGCTGCGTAGTATTTCTGCCATTTTCGCGAGTCTTCTAGACTTTTTGCTAATCTAAACAGGCGTTTTTTCTTGTTTTCTAATCTTTTCAGAGTTTTAGAGAACCATGGATTTTGGCAGTTTGCGCGGAAGCGGGATGTCGGAATAAACCTGTCAGTCAATTTGTTCACCTTGTCCTTAAACAGTGTCCAGTTTTCTTCGACGAACTGGGAAAAGAAAGTAGCTTCTAGACTGGATAACAATGCGTTAAGCGCCAAATTGATTGCTTCATAATTGCCCTTGTTGTACAACCAAATGGTTTTCTGGGTGTTTTGACAAATTAACGGTTTAAATGCAAATTCGGTATAGATGACCTTATGGTCAATTATTTCGGGGAGATAAGTAATTGAGACCATGTCATCTAGGTGACTGGTTAGTATTAGGTCCAAAATAGTTTCACACTCTTGTATTACGCGTGTTGGTACAGTTACCATTTGTGAAAGGTTAAAATTTAAACAAACGTCCAGGAAAGCCCCGGCTTCGCCTTGTGCCTGTGACGGCATGGTTTGGTTAAGCCAGTTAATACCCGGAAAATTAAAATCACCGAACAAAACTACGGGGGCGTTGGGATACTTTTTTGTAACTTTGTTTAAGACGTCGTTAAGGTTATTAGAAAAGTCAGGACAGCTATTCGGGGGCCTCTAGCAGACGCCAAGTAATACTGACTGGGGCTTAGCAGAACAAAGAACCGAAATCATTTCAAGGTTAGATGACAGATTAACTAACAAATTTTTTGGTTTATGGCAATGAGAACTCCTCCTCCCTTCTTATCTTTTCGATCCTTTCGAAATAGCTGAAAATTAGGCAAATCAGCCAAGACCTCTTGATCAGAGACGCTGTCATTTAACCATGTTTCGGTTAATATAAGAAAGTCACTGTCGGAAGACAAATCTAGATTCGAAATACGTTCGCGCTTTGAAATGATACTTCTAATATTAGTGAAGATCACACAAAACGAAAAAGCTGATTTGAGGAAACTTTGGGGGGAGGTTGGCCTTGGTTGAGAACAGGATGATTGCTATTTTAATTCTTTCACAGGCTGCGATGTCTCGTCAAAGACGTAGCGTTTAGTTCCGAGAAAGAGGATTTTGAAGCGCACAGTGAAAGCTGTTGACTTAGTTCTTGCAAAAGCAATTCGATGTTTGCGCACATGACGTACGGCAGGGGAGAAGTCCTCGCCCACGCTGAAACCTGTGTTTTTGAATTTGCGGCCGTTGGAAAGGATAAGTTCTTTTGTTTTGGATGATTGAAACTTTAAAAATATGGGTCGAAAGCGGTTTTCTGAGAAGCGCCTGAGGCGGTGCGCACGCTCAATTTCTGAGGGAGAAATTGTTAGTTGGAGTGTGTCACAGCAGTGACGGATGATAATTTCTTCCGAGTCCGAATACGTTTCAGTTTAAGTAGTTTCAGAATGCCATAAAATATAAGATTGTTACGTCTCAAACGGTTCTTACTGTCATCTACACGGGATTCGAGGTTACAGATCTTGTGAGTCATTTCGTTTGTGAGTGTCTTTAGGTCAACTAGCTCTGTCCGCATGGATGAAAGGGCAGTGCAATGTTTTTCAAGGTCAGTGATGCGTTTACACAAATCTGTTATCGTTACGTCCGTCGTTTTTAGTTGGTTTTTAATTTCCTGCATGTCGGAAATAAGCTTATTCTGTTCAGTGGATAGCTTCTGCAATTCAGTAAGCAAGTTTTCACCAGTGGGAGGCCCAGGCTTGCTTTCGACATCCCCCGCCAAAAACAAAAAAGAGCGTATGACCTGCGCACACTCAACAATAATCTCAACACAGCACCGTGGGCTCGGCAGCTGAACTAAAAAATAATTACTCGATTTCCCAGTAAGAAAAGCACTTCTGTTACTGACCTGCATGATGAAGACAAACGGATTAGGCTGCGTGTTCACACAGCTACCGAGCCCACAATGCGGCGCGGACAGGGGCGGTTGTTTTGTAGTCATGGCTGTAGATGATGTCTGTCTTGACGGGGTAGTCCACGTGTGGTTGAGGCTCAAGGCTTGCAGTGGCGGCGCTATTGCTGGATCCGGTGCGATAGTAGCGGGATTTAGGTTTGAAGTGCCGCTGTGGAAGGGGGCGGGAATTGTTGACGGTCCGATGAAGCCAGGCATGAGAAACAGCAGGAACAACTTTGAAGGCATAGTGAGTACCTGCATGATGAAGGCAAACGGATTAGGCTGCGCGTTCACACAGCTACCGAGCCCACCATGCGGCAAAGACAGGGGCGGTTGTTTTGTAGTCGTGGCTGCAGATGATGTCTGTCTTGATGGGGTAGTGCACGTGTGGTCGAGGCTGAAGGTTTGCAGTGGCGGCGCTATTGCTGGATCCGGTGCGATAGTAGCGGGATTCAAGTTTGAAGTGCCACTGTGGAAGGGGGCGGAAATTGTTGACGGTCCGATGAAGTCAGGCATGAGAAACAGCAGGAACAACTTTGAAGGCATGGTGAGTACCTGCATGATGAAGGCAAACGGATTAGGCTGCGCGTTCACACAGCTACCGATGCTGTGTAGCTGCGGTTACACAGCTACACAGCAATGAAAGTGGGAAGGAAACAAGATGAGCAACAACAGAGGCACTTACATTAAGAAAGGCAAAAATAATAGCAACAAAACAAATGGAGATTGTAAGCACTGAGTGTATTAAAACAGTGTGGGCGTACGCGAACCTAATCAAACTGTTTCAGCTAGAGCTTGCTAAGGCATAAGCCAAGTCACCCCCGAAAAGAAGACACAAACCCAAAAGTTGGTGAGATGAGGAAGTTAAGAGAGTCATGGCGAAAGATAAGAAAGCCTCCAGGGAGCACAGACGTGCTTAGCTGCAGTGTGAACCGACAGATGATGTTCGCAGGCGCCTAGCGTAGCTTCTGCGACAGTTCAGGTCAGTGGTTATAGAATTCGGGACCAACTGCCAACATTCGTAGTAGGCGAGTACATGGCGAAGCATCTCGTCAACTTTGAACACGTCTGTGAGCGAAATTCTTCGGAGCAGTGTCCTTGGGCGCAGAACCTGTTAGCTCTTCTTTCCGGCGAAGTGTCTGACGTGATAACGTGCTTGTCGAGGGAAGCATTTGAGAGCATTGACGAGGTTAAGAAAGTGCTCTTGAGACGTTATAAGTTGTCACACAAAGCTTTCCAGCAAAGATTCCGGTATGCTAAAAAGTGGTCCGAATAAAAAGTGTAACGAATAAGTCACACGGTGACTTCGCGTGTCATCCTAAGGCCAATTTATTTGAATGGCTCAAAGGCGTAGGTGTGTATTATGATCACGATAAAGTGGTAGAATGCTTAGCATTGGAACAATTCTACTGCTACATCGAGAATGATGTCAAGCTTTGGCTGCAGGACAAACTTGGTGAAGTACAGCTAAACAAGACAGCAGAGTGAGCTGAGGAGTATTATAATCGCCGAAAATTACATAGCAGGGCAGAGCGCGCTGAAAACGATAAGAGGAAAGAGGTCTTTTAAAAAAACTCTTCAACAGAGACCTACTCCGCACCCTGATTTCAGGAAGGACCCGTCGCTTACGATGGACTGCGTAGGGGAAGGGCAAACGGAAGCGGAGAAATCGAGTGAGGTTCCTAAACAACGCACTGATACAACACGGGCGTTTGAGTTATGGAAGCCGCCAATCTGTTACAACTGCAAAAAGGAAGGGGACATCGCAATAAATAGTAAGGAAAAGTTTGCTCAACAATCCGAGAATCGGAAAATAACATGCGGTTGTTAGAGCCGTGTCTCAACAAGTTAGTGTGAGTGGGAAAACCTGCCGAGCATGTCAAGACCCAGCGGCAAACATGGAGGTTGTTCATTTTTCGTTGGTGTATCCAGACGATTTTACAGGAGAATGCGGGTGGATCAGACAAGTCGCTGAGGAGCAGAGTGCCTGCTTACCAATCGCTATGGTTGTCATTGAAGGCCCGTTTGGTAAGCTTCGCACCGAAGCGGCTGTGTCTAACATGCTTCCCGATCGTTTTCCCTATCTTTTTCCAGTAACTCAGAGCAGCTTCTCAAAGAGCAGGGTAAATCGTTCTCCAACTTCGTACTTGGCCCTCACATGGTTGCAAGCACGGAAGGTTTCGCAGGAACTTAATTTTGTTCAATGTGGTGAAACACTACCTGCAAATACTGCTGATCAGTATGACCTTGGCAGCGAGTCGATGGAACCTCAGATAGGAAATTCTCCGTGTAAGCCATTTGAAAAGCCACTCGACAGTCCTGTCGCCGAAGCGACTGGCGTGGCCTCTGTAGGCGGCGGAGACGACATGGCGCAATTGAGTCAGAGTGAGAGGTGTGCAACGCTCTCGTCTGTAGCGGAAAGTTGGAGTGAGCTATCGAGGATTGATCGAGAAACGCTCATTCGAGAGCAGCGTGAGGACCTCTCAATTAAAGCTCTAATGGAAAGCGTAAACTTGGGAAAACAGAAAAATAATGTTTCCTCTTTTGAGAAGGCAGGGTTCATGTACCGGAGCTACACATATGTGCAAGGTAGGAAGTATGAGCAGCTCTTGGTGCCACAAAAGTTTCGTCGCAAACTATTGAAACAGGTGCATGAAAACGCGTTGGCAGGGCATCTCGGCATAAAAAAGACCAAAGATAGAGTCTCCCTTGAACTTATTGGACGAAATGCTGGAAGAATATTGAAGACTTTGTACACTCATGCGTCACTTGTCAGAGAGCGGGCAAATCCACGGAGAAGTGGAAGGCACCCAAGGAGCTTGTGGCAATTATCACGGAACCTTTTCGGCGCCTAGTAAGTGATATCGTCGGACCACTGCCAGAGTCAGGGCAAGGTTGTCGGTACATCCTGACGGCCCTCTGTGTAGCCACAAAATTTCCGGAAGCGATACCACTTAAGGACCCCAATTACCCCGATGTCGTGGATGCACTGCTATCTATGTTTACACGCGTACGATTCCCTTAAATTTATTGCGACAATGGTAGTGTCTTCACCAGCGGCCTTACATCTACCTTTTTGGGTAAATGTGGAATAAAAGTAGTGCACATTTCGATCCATCACCCGCAAACTAATCCTCTAGAGATTATGCATTCCGTTCTGTAACGAATATTGAGAGCTCTCTGCTACGAGCACAAATGCGAGTGGAAAGCGTGTATTCCTCCCGCTATGTTCGCTTTGAGATCAGCTACTCGTGAGAGCACTGGTTTTAGCCCTGCAGAGCTTGTGTATGGCAGGAGTTTGAAAACGCCATTGCGAAGGCTACGCGAGTCCGCGGAGGGATTTTATGAGGACACTAATGTAGTTGCGCATGTTCTTGACCTCGTTCAGAGGCTTGAAAAAAGGAAAGACCTCGTGGAAAGCCACATGAAGCCTGCACAAGTGTTGTAGAAGGAGATCTACGACAAATCTGCGAAGAAGCGCACCTTTGAAGTAGGTAGTAAGGTGATGCTGCTGCGCTGTCTAAAAAAAAAACAAGCTTGAGGTTCATTGGGAAGGGCCAACCAAAGTAATATAGAAGCTTTCTGATACCAATTATGGAGTGAAATTAGAAAGGCGACCAAACAAAATTTACCACTGTGACTTCATGAAACCATACTATAAAGGAGATTTATTAGGCAGAAAGGTTGGTGCTTGGAAGGCTTGGAAGGCGATGCACCAGCCGCAAATTCCGAGCTCGAGCCGCTGCTGCACACTCGATGCTGCTGCCTCTGCGCCGGAGTACTTCCTCTTCTTTACAATGGCCCCACGGAGAAAAAACGAGCCATCCTGGCGACTTAGTCCTGGGCAGGCGGCGTTGAACCGTGGTATTGCTTGAGCCTCTGGACGTGTACAACTTCGCGGTTGCGACGTCGCAAATCTGATGGTGGCGTAAGAGGCTCAGTGAGGTAGTTTACTGGCGAAGTTTGTTCGACAATATGATATGGCCCATCGTACTTTGGCAGAAGTTTGGAAGAGAGCCCAGGTGTGCGATGCGGCACTGCCAGCCATACAAGAGCACCCGGAAGAAAAACGGGAGTTGAGGTCTGGGCATCACGAATTGCTTTTTGCCTGTTTTGGTCATCGCAGGTGAAGCGACGAGCTAACTGGCGACATTCTTCTGCGTGTCTGGCGGCGTCCAAGATTGGTAGGCACTCGGACGCGTCTGGTCGATAGGGCAAAATGGTGTCAATGGTGTGGGAGGGGTGACGGCCGTAGAGGAGGTAAAAAGGGGAGAAGCCTGTTGTCGCTTGCGTTGCCGTATTATAGGCGTATGTAATGAATGGGAGAACTAAGTCCCAGTTAGAGTGGTCAGGCGTCACATACATAGATAGCATGTCACCGAGAGTACGATTAAAGCGCTCGGTAGCCCCATTGGTTTGTGGGTGGTAAGCGGTACATGTGCGATGTACAATAGCACACTCAGCGAGCAATCTTTCAATGACGTCGGACAAGAAGGCGCGGCCACGGTCACTGAGGAGTTCTTGAGGGCCTCCATGACGCAACACAAAATGACGCAGTAGGAAAGTGGCAACGTCCTGTGCTGTAGCCGTTTTAAGAGCAGCGGTCTCAGCATAGCGCGTTAGGTGGTCGATAGCAACTATTATCCACCTGTTGCCAGTCGGAGTCAATGGAAGTGGCCCATAAATATCTATTCCAACCCGTTCGAAGGGTCGGGAAGGGCATGGTAAAGGCTGCAGTTCACCGGCGGAGGCGTGTGGTGGAGATTTTCGGCGCTGACATTCGGAACAAGAGCGGACGAAGTTGCGGACGAAGGTATACATGCCACGCCAATAGTAGCGATGTCGAAGCCTTTCGTAGGTCTTGAAGACTCTTGCGTGGCCACATTGTGGGTCAGCGTGAAAAGAGGAACAAATCTGCGACCTCAGGGTTCGTGGAACGATGAGCAGCCACTTGCGTCCCTCTGGTGCGTAGTTACGTCGATAGAGAAGCGTGTCGCGTATCGAGAAGTGTGGAACTTGGCGCCGAAGCGTTCGCGTCTTTGGGAGTTCAGAAGTGTCGGAGAGAAGGTTGAGGAGAGACGCAGTCCACGGGTCATTGCGTTGTTCGATAGCAATGGTGTCAAAGTTAAGCGATGACAATGTGGAATCGCAAGCGGAGTCAGCTGTGGCATTCTGGGACAGGGGGGAACGGGAAAGGGCGTCGGCGTCAGCATGCTTCCGTCCTGACCGATAAACCACGCGTATGTCGTAATCTTGAATTTTCAACGCCCAGCGAGCGAGGCGGCCAGATGGGTCTTTTAACGTCGAAAGCTAGCACAGCGCGTGGTGGTCGGTCACGACGTCAAAAGAACGACCATATAGATATGGGCGAAACTTTCCAAGGGCCCACACAATGGCCAAGCACTCCTTTTCTGTGACGCTGTAGTTGCTCTCAGCCTTGGTAAGTGTGCGACTAGCGTATGCCACGACGTATTCCTAATGTTCCGGTTTACGCTGTGCGAGCACAGCACCCAGGCCTACACCACTGGCGTCGGTGTGGATTTCAGTTGGAGCTTCAGGATCAAAATGGCGTAGAATGGGTGGCGTCGTAAGAAGCCGTCACAGGGTGGTGAAAGCCTCGTCGCAGGCAGGGGACCACGATAAGAGGTCTTTACAGCTGCTGAGAAGTTGCGTAAGAGGTGATATAATAGACGCGAAGTTTCGAACGAATCGCCGGAAATACGAACACAAGCCGATGAAACTTTGAAGTTCTTTGATGGTGGCAGGTTTAGGAAACGCCGTAACAGCTCGCAATTTCCCGGGATCCGGGAGAATGCCTTCCTTGGAAACAACGTGGCCCAAAATGTTCAGTTGACGCATGGCAAATCGACATTTTTTGAGGTTTAATTGCAAACCGGCGTTAGTTAAGCAAGTAAGGACGTGCTGAAGGCGACGTAAGTGTGTGTCAAAGTTAGGGGCAAAGACCACGATATCATCGAGGTAACACAAGCATATCTTCCATTTTAGTCTACGCAGGATGTCGTCCATCATTCGTTCGAACGTTTCAGGTGCATTGTAAAGTCCGAAGGGCATGACGGTGAATTCATATAAGCCGTCTGGCGTGACAAAAGCGGTTTTAGGGCGATCGGCCTCCGCCATAGGCACCTGCCAGTAGCCTGACCGCAAGTCTAACGAGGAAAAGAACTCGGCACCCTGCAAACATTCCAAAGCATCGTCAATGCGCGGTAGTGGATAGACATCCTTCAGCGTGATCTTGTTCAATCGCCGGAAATCGACACAGAAACGAATAGAACCATCTTTCTTTTTGACGAGAACCACCGGAGACGCCCATGGGCTCTGTGAAGGTCGAATGACGCCTCTGCGAAGCACGTCGTCTACTTGGTCAGCAATGCATGGCGTTCTGTAGCGGACACGCGATATGGTCGTTGCCGCAGCGGTGAGTGGGACCCAGTGTTGATGTGGTGTTCTACTGCTAAGGCACGGCCGGGAGGTGTTTGTTCAACGTCGAAAGAGTGACGGTAGCTCTCAAGAATGGTGAGGAGTTGTGAACGCTGCGAAGATGTCAAATTTGCAGCGATGAATGGTTGAAATATGTTTGCCGACGTTGAGTCAGGCGCTGTGACGACAGCCAGTTCACAGATGGAGGTAGAAGGCACCTCATCGGTGACGGATATAATTCTGGAAGAACTGATTGTCTCGACGTGGCCAAGGCGCTCGCGACAAAGTAGGGATAAAGACGACGACTCATGATTATAAATTGGCATTATGGTTGACCCTTCTACAAGATCGAGAGCAGCAAAAGGCAGGGGGAGAGCTCTTCGGGCGACGAATATTGGAGATGGTGTGAAGAAGACCGTGCCGTCGGATATGGCGCTGCATGGAACTGGCAAGAACGCAAAAGAGCATGGAGGGATGTAGGTGTCATCGCTAACGACAAGTTTAGCGGCAAACTGGGTGTCGACGGACTCTTGGTCATCCAGTGAGCAAAATTCGACCTCAGCCCTAGCACAGTCAATTACGGCGTTATGACGCGACAAAAAGTCCCATCCCAAAATAATATTATGGGAGCATGATGAAAAAACCACGAACTCTATCGTATACAGAACGTCCTGAATTGTCACGCGGGCTGTACAAACTGCGGTCGGTTGAACAGGTTGAGCACTGGCTGTGCGAAGTGATAATCCGGAGAAAGGCGTCGTAACCTTACGAATTGAGCGGCAAAATCCAGCATCTATAACCGAAACAGCTGCACCGGTATCTACAAGAGCGACAGTAAGGATATTTTCGACGAACACATCAATAACATTGGTAGGTGAGAAATGAGGACTTGGGCAAACCGAAACTTGCGCAGTTCTTGCCTCAGGAGCTGCGTCGTCTAGTTTTCCTCCTCGTTAGGTGCGGGCCGTCGACGCATAGGAGAAGGCGAGCGGCGGCGTGGAGAGGGCGAGCGAAGACGTCCCGGCCGAGGGCGGTGGTCGTCCTGGTAGCGGGCTGGCATTGGAGTGGAGGAACCGTATCACGCGTTGGAGTCAAGCGGGAAGAAAGGCTCACGGCGGTTTTCATTGGTGATATGCGTCCGGCGGCGACAATACCTTGCGACGTGTCCGGGGTATCGACAAGCGTAACATATCGGGCGATTATCGAGGGTGCGCCACGGGTTGGCGGTGTTAGTGCTGGTCCAGTGAACTGGAGCTGGGGGATAGCTCGCGCGAGGCTGGAACGGAGGCGCAGGCGCCTTGCGAGTTGGCATGGCTGCGGCCGCGGCGTAGAGGGCCGCGGCCGCAGCCATGCCAACTCGCAAGGCGCCTGCGCCTCCGTTCCAGCCTCGCGCGAGCTATCCCCCAGCTCCAGTTCACTGGACCAGCACTAACACCGCCAACCCGTGGCGCACCCTCGATAATCGCCCGATATGTTACGCTTGTCGATACCCCGGACACGTCGCAAGGTATTGTCGCCGCCGGACGCATATCACCAATGAAAACCGCCGTGAGCCTTTCTTCCCGCTTGACTCCAACGCGTGATACGGTTCCTCCACTCCAATGCCAGCCCGCTACCAGGACGACCACCGCCCTCGGCCGGGACGTCTTCGCTCGCCCTCTCCACGCCGCCGCTCGCCTTCTCCTATGCGTCGACGGCCCGCACCTAACGAGGAGGAAAACTAGACGACGCAGCTCCTGAGGCAAGAACTGCGCAAGTTTCGGTTTGCCCAAGTCCTCATTTCTCACCTACCAATGTTATTGATGTGTTCGTCGAAAATATCCTTACTGGAGCAGCCACAAGATTAGGCTCGCGAGCAGCTGGTAAGGCCTCGGCGACCTCTCCTTGAATGACGTCACGTAGAGACGATGGTAAAGTTGTGGTAGCTTCTGGTGTGAAAGGCACCAAGGAAAGCTGTCGTGCAACTTCTTCGCGGACAATTGCTCTTATTTCGGCTATTATTGACGCGTGGTCATGACCACTGATCACACTAGACAGCGATGCCAAATCGTGCGCTGGAGGACGTCTTGTCAGAGCTCGCTGCTTCCGCAATTCATCGTAGCTTTGGCAGAGGCTAACTACGTCGTTAACAGTGGTCGGGCTTTTCGCCAAGAGCATTTGAAAAGCGTCGTCGTCAATCCCTTTGAGGATGGGCTTACATTTTTCAGCTTCCGTCATTTCGGCGTTCACGCGTCTGCACAAATCGACGACGTCCTCTATGTAACTTGTGAAGGTTTCACCCGTTTCTTGTGCGCGTGTGCGTAAACGTTGCTCGGCACGAAGTTTTCGGACGGCAGGTCGATCGAAGACTACTACAATCGACGTTTTAAATTGCGGCCACGTTCGGACCTCTGCCTGGTGGTTTCTAAGCCAAAGGCTGGCTACACCCGCGAGATAGAACGAAACGCGTGTCAACTTGTCCGCGTCCGTCCATCTGTTTAAAGCGCTCACCCGTTCGAAAGTCGAGAGCCACTCTTCAACGTCGTTGTCATCTGTTCCACTGAAGATCGGAGGCTCCCGCTGAGGAACACTGCCTGGACAGGTGGCCGGAAGAGATGGAAGCGTCTGCTGATCGGCGTCCGGCATAGCAGAAGGTAGCCGTCGAGAACGGAGTTCCAGGATGGTAGCGGGAAGGTGTAAGGGACGGTACCCGGCACGTCTCCACCAATTATAAAGGAGATTTATTAAGCAGAAAGGTTGGTGCTTGGAAGGCTTGGAAGGCGATGCACCAGCCGCGAATTCCGAGCTCGAGCCGCTGCTGCACACTCGATGCTGCTGCCTCTGCGCCAGAGTACTTCCTCTTCTTTACAATACGTTCAACGTCAAGCGATTGTCAATCTGTTTTTGAATGCTTCAGAGGAAGAAGGAGGCGAAATTTTGACCTTTAGTGATGTAACCAAAAGGAGATCGGAGGTAATCTTGGAGCAGTTGAACGTAGAGCCTATGTTAGGTGAAGTCCGGAAGGATGACCTGAGAAGAATTGTTTCCGAGTTTAAAGACTTGTTTTTGAACCGTCCTGACAGCATGACGGTAATTGAACACGATAAAGAGATAACTTGTGAGTAGCCACTCCATAGCAAGCCGTATCGATGTTCCCCTGTACAAAAGCAGATCATTAAAGAGGAGATAAATAAAATGCTGGAGTTGCTAGTTGTTGTACCGGGCAACAGTGACCATACATTCCCTTTATTATTGGTTCGAGTGCCTGGAAAAGGTTCGAGGCAACGCATCGATTATTGACGTCTTAATGCCATAACTCGAGACCAAACTTACCCGATACCAAACCTGGAGGAGAGGGTAGAAACAGTGCCACATTAAAGCAATATTTTCACTTTAGACCTCGTGCGAAGGTATTGGCAAATCCCCTTTACGGAGGGTGCTAGCCGCTATGCCGCACTTGTTTCTCTATTTGGAACTTATTGTCCACTTAAGCTGAACTTCGGATTGAAAAATTCGCTCATTTGCTTTTCATGCCTAATAGATCGTGTTCTTAAAGGCCTCTCTGAAATAGCTCTGCCGTATCTTGACGGCGCCATCTTCTCAAACAACTGGCAAGAATATGTTGAGCATTTGTGCGTTGTGCTCAACAGGTGGAAAGAAGCTGGTCTTACAGTGAAACCTTCTAAATGTTACCTAGGGTGCGGCGAGGTGTCTTACCTGGGACAGGTTGTGGGGCGTGCTTGGCATAGACCTTCAGAAATAAGGTAGCCACCATCGTGAACTATCCATGTCCAACCACAAAAATCTGAGATAAGGGCATTCTTGGGCCTAGCTGTATACTATCAGCAATAAATTCAAAACTACTCTAGCATTACCAGCCGTCTGACTGACTCACTTCGAAAGTCCGACTCGGTTAAAGGGGTATGGGACTCAGAAAAGGAGAATGCATCTTGCAAGCTGAAACAGGCCATAAGCGAGAAGCCCGTTCTCATGGCACCCGATTTTTCTAAGAGATTTGTCATTCAATGCGACGCGAATGACTGCGACATGGGGGCTATATTGTGCCAGGAAGACAGTGCTGGTAACGAAAGGCCAGTTTATTATTTAAGTCAAAAACTGACCTGCAGGGAAGAGGCATACAGTACATCTGAAAAGTAATGTGCTTGCCTCGTGTGTGTCGTTCAAAATACAGCCTGTTATGTCTCCGGTTCGAAGTTTGTGGTCGAAACTGACCACTGTACTCTGATGGTTAAATATCGTGTCGTCTAAGAGTGGCCTGTTACTGAGGTACAGCATGATACTCCAACAGCACAGCTTTGACGTTCGCTACAAAAAAGAAAAGCTAAACGCTATTGCAGGCGCATTGAGCCGTGCGTTTTAGTTACTACCTTTTCTACCTTTCGGTTTCTCGCTGGCGATTCGGGGCAAAATTTTGTCCTCATCACGGCCTTAGCTGAGCGCTCTCGTCTAGAGTGATCTCAAGGGGCCAACTTTAAGTTGTATCATATTTCATTACATTTTTGTATGTGTAAAATTTTGAGATCTCATTTTGAATGTCTTGTGTCCTGCATGTGCCTCTTAATGTAGAGGGAATGAAGTTACGATAGACACGTAGCTAGGTACATGTTGTACTATACTTTGTCTGGCGTTCTGTCGGGTGACCGAGGTCACTTGCTTGTGTCGTGTGTTGTCTCTTATGAAACCGTTCTTGATAAGTTGCAGAGCCATCGACAAGTGCTGAAACCAAAAATCGCCAGAAGAGACGAGTGAAGCTGGCCGACAAGTTGTGGCGACAAGCCAGTGTAACTGCGATCCGTCTGCAAGAATTGCATGTGCTCACAGAACTAAGCCTAGAGTTACGTTCTCCCCATGGCCCTGGAGGCAAACCTGGAGGGACCTGGCGAAAGAGCAGGCCCGACAACCGGGCCACGTGGAAGCAGCTCGTCTTTCCGGCGCATTGTCTGGCGGTGAGGGTGCTGTTACGCCTGGGAGTCCACACCGAACGTCAATCAATGCCTCTGAAAGGCAATCTGTGTCAAGGCCAGCATACGAGCCCACCTGACGCGATCAAATCAATGACGTCACCAAGCGGCGGCGCCGGTCTGTCACGCCACGCCCAGCAAACTACCTCAGCCCACGAGCTGGATGACACAATCGGCGCCCTCCAGTCTGGCGAGCCTCATGCATTGCGTGGCAACATCCCTCGTCCGTCGGTGCAACCACGCGCAGCGGCGGGTCTTCATAGGAGGGTTCTGACATCACGGCCATTGGCGCTTCTGGTTGGAGGTAGGTGATTGAAAAGAGCCACGCGGTGCCTAAAAAAAGCCAAGCGACGCGTCTCCAGCAGTTAACCTATGCGTCCGAGAGAAGCCGACATATTCGTGCGAGAGAAAACATCTCGGCTCTTCAATTTCTTACGTTGTCGGCCCCAGTGCTGAATTTCTAACGCCTCTGTTTTCATACTGCACATAAAGCTTGCTTTAACTCATCGTCCTCTCGTCCACCCTGCGCAAAAAGCAGTCACGAGCTAAGTAACACACGCTACCAAACGGATGGTGACCTTGGCGGCGGAGTTTGGAGCAGTGGCGCCGTTGGGACCATGTTGGCGTCGCGCCTTCGTAACAGCGGACAGATTCAGTCATGGCTTGCCACCTGCATTGTTGTCGTCGCTGTACAAAGTGTCAACTCGGGTAAATACGATAGTCTGGATCTTGGAATCCCCACGATTCACGAAGTCGCGAAATATTTTTGCTTTGATCGACCTTTTGCAGAACAGTGATTCCGAAATGGACGCCATTCAAAGCAGCACTGCAGAGGTGCCCGAGGATGGACGATTCAGCCATGCTTGCTCGTGTGTCCTAGTTAGCTATATTGTTGTATTTTGGGGTGCAAAGCATTCACGTATACGCCGAGGGGTGAGTGCAATATAGCTATTGCGAATGAGTATCACTGGAGAAATAGAATACTGCAGCGAAGATGCGCGAGCCTACGGAGCGCGGAAGAAGAAAAAGACTAGTAGGGCGGCACTTGGACTGTTTGGTTGGGTGAATCGGACTAGGTCCATCTCAGAATTACGCTGCTCTTTTTCCAGGCCATTTCACCTCATCTGTAAATAAAGACAATCACTCGTAACAGTTTGTTGGAAGGTGTCGGGTACATCGATCTGTAACACCCAGCTCTACCGATTTTGTGACGGAGCAGACGCTTAGCAGGCTTGACACCGCAGCTACCAGACATGGAGGACTCGGGAAAAGGCCATGACAACCTCATTGCTGATGAGCTACACGCTCACCCGCCAGGACAAGCTCGCTGCGGTGCGCGGGAAGTCAGCCAAGGGCCTTTTTGTGGCAGCCGGATGACGATGTGGAGGATTGGCTAAAGCACAACGAACGAGTGAGTCGCAGCAACTGCTGGAGCACTCCTAAGGAGCTCGAGAGAGTGGTGTTTTTTTCGTCGGCACCGCGTCTCTTCAGTTCGACAACCACGAGAGTCCATTGACCACATGGGACATTTTTGTTGACGAGCTGAAGAGGTGTTTTGGGGACACATCAGCTAAGGTCAAGAGGCGGAGCAAACTCTTTCACGCAGAGTTCAGTTACCTGGCGAAACATGAACCACCTACATTGAGGCTGTCTTGAAGCTTTGCCGAATCGTGAGTGCGACCATGTGTAACGAAGATAACGTAGTTCTTCTGCTCAAGGGAATCGCGGAAGGCGTGTACAATTTTTTTATCTCTAAGGAAGACCTACACACACCTTCCGACCTGAGTAGACGCTGCCGAGCAGTTGAAGCGCTAAAGAGGAGGAGAGTCCTACCGAAATTTGGACGTCTTGACAGTGTGCCCAGGACTTCAAGTGTCAACCTTCCATCGCAGGACGACACCTCTTCTCTTAGAAGACGAGGGGTTAAGGAAGAACTTGCTCAACTGCAAGCTGTGGACAGCACTGGTGTCGGCCATCAGTGTGCGTTCGGCCAACGGCCTTATGAACCACCGGTACTTCAGGTGCGTCACAGCTACTTTGAGCCTCGCCCAAATTACACCGATCGGTTCGTGCGAAGTGATCACAAACACATGAAGCTAAGTTTTGAAAGAGCAATGAAAGTGGGAAGGAAACAAGAAAAGCAATGACAGAGGTGTTTACATTCAGAAAGGCAAAAATGATAGCAACAAAACAAATGGAGAATACAGTGTGAACGACCACTCGAAAACCAGAAACTCAGGCGAACTGCAAGCCAGCCATTTACTCCCCAGCCGCCATCGCCCGGCTTTTAACAACCAACGAGGTCTGCTTCGCCGGGGACGACTAGACGCGACACTCGTACTTGCTACAACTGTGGGCTACCTAGGCACATCGCTAGGTACTGCTACCATCGCCAGCAGCGAGCTCCACAATTCAACGTGTACACGCCCTACGCACCTGCTGGAGAGTCTCCACCATTTCTGCGCTCTCCCCAACGGCAACACACAGCACGCGCTGACTCGCTTTGCTCCGACCGCAGCGTTACCGCACAACCCACGCGCCAACAGCGATCCCCGTCCTTGCGTCGCTGCTCGGGGATGCCACCACCACTGAAAAAATAACGGGTGCGACCAATGGGGGCGAGGCCGCAATATCTACTTGCGCAAGACTCCCTTGTGTTGTAATTGTTGAGAACAAAGTGAGTGTTTTTGTAGACTCTGTGAGTACTGTTGCGCTAGTTGATACCAGTGCTGCCGTTTCCACGTTGAGCCTGTCTTTTAAAAATTGCCTTGGGATGAAAGTAAAGTTTGCTTGGAATCGAAGTTTTTCCCCCTACACCGTTCCACGGTGTAGGGGGAAAAACTTTGAGCCCAGTTGGTGTTTGTTGTGTTTTACTTTCTTTAGGAAATCAAACGTTTAGTGGTAAACTAACGGTGCTTGCACGTGCGACCCACGACGTCATTCTAGGTATAAATTTTTTGCGTGAATGTGGTGCCACTCTGAATTGTGGTAGTGGTAGGATTATTTTTCGTTCCGTATTGCCCTCTCTATTGACGAAATGCACCGTTGATGACAGCTCGGAAGTGTTTTCCGTGCCTGAAGATGTCTGCTTGGCCTCGCATACCGCAATGTTTGTGCGCGTAAACTCTTCGCGTTTTTGTGCGGGTTCCTACTACGGTTTAGCGAAGCCAAACTTCAGTAACGCACTTAGGAAAAACGTTATTGTGCCTCGTCGCCTCGTGCTCACCGTCGATGGTTGTGCCGATTTGTGGACTGTCAACGTTTCCGCAAAGCCCATATCTCTGCCTGCAGGACTGAAATGGGCAAGCTATAAGGAGCAAAGTACTCTTATCATACGGTCACTTCAACTGTCGGTGGATGTGAAGAAACCCCACACCGACTCGTACCCCATTTATTCTTTTAGCATTGACCATATGATCAACAAGTCATTTCCTTCCACTGAACGGTCGCTGCTGCAGGAGGTGATCGCAGGCTACGCCTCAGTCCCTGACTTAACCAAAAACGAGACGTCTACCGTTACGCCACCGTCTTCACGTACGCAACGCAACATTTATACAGGCCAAGCACCAGCAATACGCCAGAAGCCCTATCGCGTATCACTTTCCAAAAGGAAAGTCATCGCTGAGCAAGTTGAAGACATGCTAAAGATGGGCGTCCTAGAAGATTCGTGCATTTCGTGGGCATATCCTGTCATTCTAGTCGAGATGAAGAATAATTCACAGAGATTCTGTGTAGACTATCGCCGCCTAAATGCCATCACAAAAAAAAGACGTCTACCCTTTGCCACGTTTAGATGACGCCGTGCACTGCCTGCGTACTGCCTTCTATTTTTCTTCTGTTGACTTGCGTTCTGGGTATTGGCAAATTCCTATGCATCCCTCAGATAAAGAGAAGATGGCCTTCGTAAAAAACAGATGGTCTTTATAAGTTTAACGTTATGCCCTTTGGTTTGTGCAATGCTCCAGCGACATTGGAGAGATTCATGGATACTGCACTCCGTGGGCACGAATGGGAAATTTGCATGTGCTACTTAGATGAAGTGATTATCTACGGTAAGACTTTTCAAGAGCATAACCACCGCTTGTCACTTGTGTAAATGCCTACGCAAAGCTGGACTTGTTTTAATCTCAAAGAAGTGCCATTTTAAAAAACGTAAAGCCCTCGTATTAGGCATTCTCGTTGAGAAAGAAGGCGTACGACCAGGCCCACAGAAGACCACACTGGTTCGCAACTAAAAACAACCGTGAATAGTGAAGGACCTGCGAAAATTCCTCGATCTGTGCTCATATTCTTGCGATTTATTAAGAACATCGCACAACTTGCCTCCTCACTGACGTCCCTTCTTTATAAAGACATAGCGTACTTGTGGGATAGTAATTGTGAGGCTGCATTTGAACAGCTGAAGTTTTTTTTTACTTCAGGACCCATTCTAAAGCGCTTTGATCCTGATGCTTCGAATGAACTTCATACTGATGCTAGTGGGCTAGGTGTTGGTGCTGTGCTGGTCCAACTCTGCAACAGCCGTCAGCACGTCGTAGCATGCGCCAGTCGGACACTGACCATAGCAGAGAACTACACCGTCACAGAGCTCGAGTGCTTGGCAGTCGTCTTCGCCATTCAGAAGTTCCGACCATATCTACATGGCCGCAAGTTCACAATAGTGACTGATCATCACTCACTATGCTGGCTTGTGGAACTTACGACCATACTGGCCAGCTGGCTCGTTGGGCGTTGCGCCTCTAAGAGCACAGCTTTTCTGTGACCTATAAGCGCGGACGTTGTCACACAGATGCCGACAGCTTATCGCGCCTTCTTTCAGTACACACCAATGCTGACGACGATAATATTGATGACTATTTAGTTCCTGCCTCGTCCGACTTCCCAGATACTAGCAGCTTCAAACGTGACCAACAGCGCGATCCTACCTTGAAACCCTTGCTCGAAGCTGCACGTAGCTCCGCCGACAAGCAGTTAACAATTTCTAATGGCTTGCTGTATAAAAGAAAGTATTCAGCCGACGGCCTCCCGTTGTTTCTAGTGGTGCCGGAAAGTCTGCGCCAGGTAGTTCTTCGTTCTATGCACGATGTCATACCATCCGGTCATCTCGGTTTCACACGTACGCTACATCTACTACGTGAGAGGTTCTACTGGCCAAAAATGTGGAAGACCACAAAACTGTACGTCGCCAGATGAGCTATATGTCAGCGCCACAAGCGATCCACCCCTGTTCCGGCAAATTATTTGCAGCCCATCCTTCCACCGACATACCCTTTTGAAGAAGTCGGCGTCGACTTGCTTGGACCCCTTCCTAAGACTCTATCCGGCCACCGATATGTTATAGTGTGCGTGGATTCTTTAACTCGTTATACAGAAACGGAAGCACTGACATCGACCACAGTAGCCGCTGTTTGCTCTTTTCTGTTACAACGGATCATACTGTGTCACGGTGCTCCACGGGTTGTCATCAGTGACCGTGGACGGCAATTTATCGCCGTTGTAGTTGAAAAATTTTGCGCCTCTGTGGCTCCTCTTACCGCCACTCCACCCCTTACAATACGCAATCTAACGGTCTCACTGAGAGCACAAATCGAATTCTTGCGAATATGCTTTCGATGTACGTTGATACTTACCACAGGAACCGCTGTCTTACCGCTGTCTTACCGTTTGTTACTTACGCGTGTAACACTGCCAACCATGAAGTTACTGGACATTCGCCCTTCTTTCTGCTGTACGCATGAAATCCACGGAGTTTTGTGGACACTCTATTACCTTTCTCGCATCAAGAAGATCTGCCCATCGCTCAGACGTTGAGTCGTGCTGAAAAAGCACGTCAACTAGCGCGCCTTCGAACATTGTCTTCTCGAGAACACAGCAAGAGTCGCTACGATGCCAAGCATATCCCCGTAAAGTTTTTCCTGGTGACTACTTTTGGCTGTGGACTCCTGTTCGTAGAAAAGGATTGTACAGGAAGTTTCTAGCAAGCTATTCCTGCCCAATCGTCATATTACTCGTCTCATTGACGTGAATTACGTTGTCGTCAGCGTCACAGCCAATAACCGGCGTTCGTGCACTACGCTAATTTTTCACGTAGTTTGCCTCAAACAGTATTATCATAGGCTTATTTACCTCGCTCGGCAAGCTTCGCCTGCCGCTGGGGTGAATGCAACGAAGATGCGCGAGCCTACAGGGCGCGGAAGAAGAAGAGTAGTGGAGCGGTGCGGGACTATGTTGTTGAGTGAACCGCACTAGGCCTTTCTCAGAAGTACGCTGCTCTTTCCCCACGCCATTTCACCTTGTCTGTAAATAAACACAATCACTCATAACGATACGTTTCCTGATTGCCAGGTTCTTTTTCCCGCCTCCAAATGGCGCCACCTATATAGCTTCTCGAGGTTAACATGGTATTGCCTATTTTACGTGGACGCAACGTCTACAGATGAACTAAAATTCTACGATAACTGCGTGTTACTTGTTAGCGATGATATATGACTGTATGCTGTTGTGATCGTGTTGATGTGTAACGCATACGAGATATGAGAAGACACCCTCATTGCGCTTTTTCCGTGCTTTAAACTAGACGACTGCAAGTAACCTGCAACTCACAACAACTCCACGACATACTGACCGACAAGCACCCAATTAATCATGTTCTTTTCTTTCGCCGTCATTTTAAAGATGGCTTTTTTTTGATAACTTCATGAAATCAGTGAAACCGGTGTGACGAAATCAGACGCTACGAGCGAAGGCGTTTCTGCGCTTCGGTGCCAGTCGGTGCCACGATAAGAACACTCGACTCGTACACGTCATCGCTACTAGAGTATTCTCACTTTGGAGGGTATTTGTGGAATGTATCACGCCGAACACGTAGCACTAGTGTCGATGTCGCAGGGCAGTCTGTTTTCTGTTTTTTTTCTCTTAAACTTATCTACGCTGTTTGACATCGAAATAAAATAACTTCCACGCGACGGATGCCGTTGAAGTTTGGCCAACGAGAAAAATGCATACCAAGCGATCGAATGATGGCTACATATCGATCTTGAAACTTCATGTCAGTGCTCCTTTAATGAACAAGGAATGGATCAAATGGTGCAGTAGCTCCACTTTCACAACGAGAGCGCAAAAGGGCTGAGAAGAGGGTTTCTAGCAGTACATCAACAGGCCCCGAGGGCATCCCAATTACTCTGTGAAAGGAATCAGGTCTCGAGTCTAAGGAGACTTTGAGAGAGGCAGAGAGCAAAACAATAATCGATGGTGAAGTCCCTGATAGATGAAAGCTTAGCAGACTAAGAATGATCCATAAAGAAAAGGGGGACAAAGCTGACGTAAACAACTATCGTTCTATAACAGTGATATCAGTGGTTTACAGGCTGGTTATAAAGGAAAGAGTACAGGCATGGATGGAAGATGAGAAGCGCTGGGGGAACTGCAGAATGGCTTTCGAAAACAAAGGAAGTTGGAAGACAATCTGTTCTCACTGACGCAGCGAATCGAAATAGAAGAAAAGAAACACAGGCCCCTGTGGCTAGCACTTTTTGGGGATATTAAGAAACCATATGATAGCGTGGTTCCAGAGGTCTTGTGGGAATACTGGGCACACTAGGGGTGGAAGATGGAGCTACTAAGCTACTAAAGGATATCTATAAATACAACAAGGCAGTTGTAAAACGTAAAAATAGGTATCTGAGACCACAGAGATAAAACGAAGGCTTACGTAGGGTGTCCTTTGTCACCCTTGTTATTTATGATGTACCTACAACGATTAGAGGCCGAATGAGAGGGGAGTCGACTTGGCTTCAACCTCTCTTTCGTCAAACAAGGAAAACTCATTGAACATGCACTACCAGCATTGATGTACGCACATGATATATTGCTAATGGCTGACAAAAAAAGATTTGCAGAGATTAATGGACATCTGAACTAATGAGGGAGGTAAGTTAGGTTCAAAATTCAATAAGAAAAAATCAGCAGTCTTAATTTTTATAATAATGAAGGTAGTGAGCTTACGATACAGGAGGTCACGCTAAAGATAACGAATGAATACAAATATCTAGGCGTATGAATAAGAAATGGGATATTTTTCGTGTTCTGAAAGGAACACGAAATATACGTAACGACTAAAGAAAACACGGATGCAGCCGTGATTATAGATAGGGCACTGTGGAATTACAACACGTATTATGTTGTGGCAGAATTATGGAAAGGTGTCGGGGTGGTTGGTCTGTTTTTGGCAATGTGGTCTTGGGCATTAGATCAGACGTTCAAGCAAGGTTAGAACTCGGCAACGAGGAATAGGTAGGCTTGCTTTAGGAGCTCATGGAAATACACCGAATCAGAAAGTACAAAGTGATATGGGATGGACATCATTCGAGCGCAAGAAACCTAGCAGTAAAATAAAATTTGAGAAGCCATCGAGAGAAAGAGAGAGAGGAGCGTTCGGCAAGGAAGGTTTTTAGCTACTACTTGTACATGAAGAATATCGATACAAAACGAACAAAACGAGCCACAAAATGGACGGTTAAATACTTAGAAAAGAGCAGAAGCCAAACCAAAAAGAACTATCGGTGAAGGAAAAAAAGGCCGATATGTAGAGAAATGGCATGAGTAAGAAGTCTGCACCAGAGATCTAATGAATTTCTAAGCAGGGAATTGCCATAGAAAGAACCTATGATAATACTCAGGTAACTGTCTACAGTTTGAGTAGAGCACGGGAGTATTGCGAACTAAGACTTATCGGGCCAAATACGAAGGGCTTGAAACGGTATCCAGTGTGTGTGCAGAGGAGTAAACTGCTGAACACTTGATAATGTTCTGTAAAGATTGATAAGCGTAGCAAAAGTCACATAAGACGCTTTTGGCATGCCAAACCAAGGTACCCCTCAAGGAGCCATCCTCTCTCCACTGCTATTTATTATCGCGACGTTAGGTTTCACGCGAGCTCTGAATGAATTGCCGCAGTTAGGAAAAACTCTATATGCGAATGATATCACCCTTTCTCCCCGCGTGGCACTTTGGCTAACGAAGAGCGGACTCTTAAAGAGGCTGCAACAGCAGTTGAAAATTTCGCGAATGCCAGGCGGGTTAGCTGTGCCCCGCAAATATTTGAAAATATCAGGGTATAAATGAAAAGATACAAAAGTAACAGAAACATTGACATACCGATTGAAAGTGCCAAAGTTCGTCAGGTAACCATCGCACGTATTCTGCATTATTGGGTTCAGAGTTATGGACGGGCGAATCATACAACAAACACATGAAAATCAACCACGTAACAAGTTGCACAAATATTCAAGTATTGTATAACATACCACAAACAGGGAATGAAGGAAGCAGACACATTTAGACTGATACAGGCACTTGTACTATGTAAGGTTACGCATACCTATTGAAAATCTCAGCATCGCCCACTATGAATATTATGGTGGAATTAAGGGAAATGTGGTCTATATGGTGGGAATAATGGTGGGCATTGTGAGACACTTGGTGGGAGTGCCGGTTTAGCGCTGCGAAAGCAGGTAGGTTGGTAGAAAAACGGTGGGAATAATGGATACATGGCAAACACGCCCGGATAGCGGGTGCTGGGAGATGTAGTGGGCGTGCTGGGTGGATGGTCACCATGTCTCCCACCATACACGTGTTTGGTGAAAGACACGGTGGGCGAAATGAGTGAATGGTAACATACGTGAAGATGTTCTGCGTGGTTGCTTGGTGCAATAGATGGCATATTAACACACAATAATGAGGCAGCATCTATTGCTACGTACTTTACTTATGATAGCTTGGTGATCAGCTGCATTTGTGACATGCAGTACTTATTTAAAAATTTTGGATTCCTTGTGATACATATTTAAATGTAGTACTTTGCGCAGCAGTTATCAGCGCGCACCAACAGGTATCTTTTCAATGAAAATGGAAGTGGGAGAAGCTCATTTCAAAACCAATGAGCGATCGTGCTACACAAAAACTCTACCTAACTAATCAGATAAAATATAAGCAACAAGGAACCCTTCTAAAATCAGGTTTTGTGTAGTCTACATGCTTGCCCTAATAAAATGAAAATGTTGATGTCTATTGATCCAGATTGCTGTGCTCAACAGTTACAAGTGACTTAATCTAACGCAAACGCGTTGGTTTCTCGGATGTGCACAGTCGATTATGATGCACTGGCACAAATGAAAGATATACTTGCTAGGTCACACACACCTAGTATTACTTCCTCGGTTGCTTAAGGCGTAGCTTTGAAGAATTCTCTGCAACAGCTGCCTTTAGAGAAATTTACAATAATCGGTACCTGTAAGATAGCTTTCGAGGTACCTAGGGATAACCATGCATGACAATGTGCGTATCTCCGCACAAAGAACGACATCCACCACCATAAAATTAACTATAATAAATATCCCCGAAGCTTTATGTGAGATATCACACTTGTCCTTTTCTATCGAGGGCACATTTCACGCGTGACAAGGTCACGAAGCTGGCATCATTGATACACATTTTAAACAAATATCAAGGATCGCGCTTCAGTTATACTCGACGATTTGCCGCTGTCTTCGGTGCCCGAAAATAGGAATATGCTAAAACAGCGCTCACCTGTCGCGAATATTTCTTCCGTCTGATCAGCCTTCTCACTTCTTTGAAATAATCCAAGAATCTCCGCAGTTGTATGTCGATACGTGCCTAGATCTAACGGCAAAAGTACTAACACCAGCCTAAGTAAACACACGTACGGAAAGGCGAGAGCCTTAGACGTTCATTAGGGTGAAACTAAATTAGAACACATTTAGAAGGACTTATTATTTACCCCACGTGCACACACCGTTCACGCGCATTCACTTCGGTTCGCACCATGACCTATTGTACTCCTGACCTGCCCAGCTGGCGGCGGTCGACGAAATTGCCTGCGCCGGCTCGGATGCCGAACTTCACCGCCAAGTGGCGCTCGATTTACCCCAGCTGAGCGCTGGTGGATGCATGAAAATGCATGGGTTACCACCGGTTCGAGAAGAGTTTTATCACGCATTGAGTTTATATGGCAAGTATCTTGAATCATTTTATTGCATGTGACTTTGAGAATCTTCTTTTGCATTTTAGTTTATATTTCAATGCATTATTTTTCAGATAGGACCACAAATCAGATACAAACTTATGTATCAGCGTGCAAAACAAGAAAGAATGATGATAAAGTGAGGTTGTGAAAAGTGCTGGCCCACCAAATCTTCATCTAACTCATGATACTGGCTATACGTGTGTACAATGGTAGACCTGTTGTCGCACACTCAGCTGGATTGAATTTAGTGTCTCTACAAGAAAGGGCAAGGACTAGGACATTTGACAGTGGCCGCGGCATGCAGCGCGCATATAAAACAACCCTATACAGACAATTTTGCGCATAAATACCTTCGTATCAAATGGCAATTGTAGATCACAGGTGCTTGAACATTCAATAAAAACACTCTGCAACTGTTTTGAAACGAAACAGCACCAACAGCAAACAACAACAGCAAACAACTTTTCTTGTAAGACTGCAGCGTTTGCTCTTTTGGAGAGAAGATTAACCTCGGCAACATCACGGTTCAGCTTGGCTACTTGCGCTTTTAATTCAGCATTATTCCTTGCCACGGTTTGGCATTTCCGGCGCGATGATTTTGCGGAAGTCATCACACGGCACATCTTCTGGCTTGTTATATTTGTTTGCGTGGTCAAGGAGCATCGGTCTTTTTTTTTACTTTGTCGCCTGGTGCAAGTTCAGGTGGTTCTGTGCGTTCGAATTTGGTGAGAGGGTGCATAAAGTCTGAGGATGGTCCCGCAGTTGTGTTTGCGGATGGTACTGATGACAAGTCGCTCGATGTCAAGCTCTGCTGCACTGGGGCTGAACCTGTTTTCTTCCTGCATTAAAAATTGCGTTCTGTTATACGCTTTTTCTTGAAATTCGTTTTCATTGGTCCAATTTGTATGCAAGAGCCGTGGGGAGACGTCAAGCTTTAACATTGTTAGTCACTTTTTTTCTTTGGGTAGGGTCCATGTTCCTGAACATTTGAACGTTTCAAGGTGCGGCGAACTTTTGCCACGGGCGGCACCATGTGCTTTGGGTGATGTAGAAACACTGACGGCACAGCCTCCGCTTTCAGTCTTTTATCTTCAGTCCCGGCTTATAGTCGGTCGGACCAAAGTGCACACTGCACACCTTCTACCTGTCATTTGGGAGCCAAACTTCATTGCCAGCACCTTGAAAGGAAGAAGATGAACATTTAGTGATATATTGTGAATAAATTACGAAATTTCTTGTTCTTGTCTAAGGAGTATATCATGCAATTAGAAGTTTATATTGATACGAAAATGCGGCTAAACACGGCTGCAAGAAAGAGGAGGACGAAGTGGGTTTTTCCGTTGGATGCTGGTCTGGCGCCATCTTACTCGTCGAGTTCTGTGCGCTGAAATAGATCATTAAAGAAGTTACTCGTAACATTATTGGTGGAGGTGGACGACCCTTGTACCTCGATGGAGACGCGCAGCGGTCACACCATCGGTGAGCTTTCGACTGCTTCGACTGCTGGTACTTCCTCTACGCCGCCCTCGTCAGTCCAAGCCACCACCTACGTCACACTCCCGCACCTCCGGGATCCCGGCACTTTCTCCGGTGATGGTACGATCGACCTCGACACTTGGCTGAAGCGGTACGAGCGCGTCAGTGCAACTCACCGCTGGGATCCCACGCTCATGCTCGCCAACGTGCTTTTATACCTGGACGGCACTCCCCGAACATGGTTTGAAAGCCACGAAGCCGACATAACGAGCTGGGATCTCTTCAAAGAAAAGATACGTGACCTGTTTGGCGATTCATCTGGTCGTCAGCTCGCTGCGAAGAAGACTCTTGCCACACGGGCCCAGTCTTCTACCGAATCGTACGTCTCCTACATTCTTGACGTTTTGGCCCTTTGTTCCAAGGCCGACCAGTCCATGTCCGAAGACGAAAAGGTTAACCACGTCTTGAAAGGCATAGCCGATGATGCTTTGAACCTGCTGGTTTTTAACAACATCTCGAGCATCGACAACATCCTTAAAGAATGCCGACGTCTCGAACAAGCTAAAGCCCGCCGTGTAGCCCAAAACATCGTGCGCCTTCCGAACACAGCGGCCACCTCTTCGTGTGACGACGTCTTCCACCAGGCCCCTCCATGTGACAACCTCACACGCATCATTCGTCGAGAGGTCGAGGCAGCACAACCGGTAGCCACGCCACTACCGACGCCTACGCCTTCCCCGACCACGATTTCTTTGATACAAGCCGTCGTTCGTCAAGAGCTATCGAATGTCGGCCTACATCCAGTACCTGCCGTATACTCTGCTGCACCTTCCTTTCGTCCCCCTTCTGCTCCTCGCATACAACGCAATCCGTCCCAATGGCGTACCCTTGATGATAGGCCCATATGTTTCAACTGTCGACGCGTTGGTCATATCGCACGTCACTGCCGCAGCCGCTGGGCTCCACCGTCCCATTATGCACCTCAGTATCCCACCACTTCTGCTCGCCAATCGTCCCCATCACTTTCTTCATCAACGCCGACCACATTTTCCGCTCCTACAGCATCTCTCAGCAGACCTCGCTACGACCGGTCACCGTCCCCTGCTCGTCGTCAGTCCCGGTCGCCCCCACAACGCCGTGCTGCCTCCCCGACCTATTCGCAGCATCTCCGACCGGAAAACTAGGCCGTGCAGCTTCTGGAGGTGGAGCTGCGTTGACGACCTTCGTAAGAAATCCTCGATTAACGTTAACAACGAACCGGAACCTTTTGGACGTTACTGTCGACAATGTTCGTGTCAGTGCGTTGATAGATACTGGCGCGCATGTATCCATTATGAGTGCTAACCTTCGCCGCCGACTTAGAAAAGTTGTCACGCCCGCCCTCAACCGAGCTGTACGAGTCGCCGATGGAGGAACTGCCGCAATTCTTGGCATGTGCTCTGCGCGAGTGTCTGTTGGGGTGAGAAGCACTGTCGTTCTTTTCGCCATTATCGAACATTGCCCTCATGAACTCATTCTCGGTATGGATTTTCTAGCCACGCACTCTGCCCTCATAGACTGTTCAGCTGGCTCTCTCCATCTCGATTTACCCCTCTTTTCCGACCCGCCTAGCCCACCGCAAACCAGCCTCTGCTGCATTGATTTCACGCGTCTCCCTCCTAACTCCGTCACACATGTCGACTTATCCTCCACGCCGCCAGTACCTGATGGTGATTACATGGTGGCCCCGATTCCTGCAGTGATGCTTACGCATGGGGTTGCTGTGCCGCATATGATTCTCACGATTAAGAGAAACCGCACCTTCCTTCCACTGGTCAACTTTTCAGTCACCACCCAAGTTCTGCCACAGGGTATCTCCCTGGCCAAAATTACTGCTCTCCAAGATGACCATGTCGAGCCCTTCAGAGTTGACGATTGCTGCAGCTCAGTCAGTGGTTCCACTCCATCACGTTCTTGGGGTGCCGACATTGAGCGAATGATGTCATCGGACCTCACGTCTGAGCAAGCTTCAGCGCTTTGCCACGTTCTTGAGGGCTATCGTAGCATTTTCGACTTTGCCAGCAACTCTTTAGGCCAAACGACCATTGTCACCCATCGCATAAATACTGGCCATGCAACCCCCATTCACCGACGCCCCTACCGTGTGTCGGCGTCGGAGCGTGCAATATTACAACATGAAGTTGGCAAAATGCTTGCGAAAAACATTATCGAGCCTTCATGCAGCCCCTGGGCGTCTCCAGTCGTCCTTGTTAAAAAGAAAGATGGAACATGGCGCTTTTGTGTCGATTACCGTCACCTTAACAAAATTACCAAAAAAGACGTTTACCCTTTACCTCGCATCGACGACGCCCTCGACTGCCTGTACGGTGCCACCTATTTTTCAACTATTGACCTTCGGTCAGGGTACTGGCAGATAGCCGTCGACGAGATGGATCGCGAGAAGACCGCATTCATCACTCCTGATGGTCTTTATCAGTTTAAGGTGATGCCCTTTGGACTCTGCAATGCACCAGCCACATTTGAAAGAATGATGGACTCATTGCTTCAAGGGTTGAAATGGTCCACCTGCTTGTGTTACCTTGACGATGTTATTGTCTTTTCGCCCACATTCGACTCGCATCTCGATTGTTTGTCAGCTATTTTGGACGTTTTTCGCCGAGCCGGACTCCAGCTTAACGCCTCCAAGTGCCACTTCGCTCGTCGCCAAATTTCCGTGCTTGGTCACCTTGCCGATGCCCAAGGCGTGCGTCCAGACCCAGAGAAAATTCGTGCAGTCACGAACTTTCCCGTTCCGAGGACCACAAAGGATGTCCGCAGTTTTGTGGGGTTGTGCTCGTATTTCAGACGCTTTGTTAAGGACTTTGCGACCATTGCACGCCCACTCACAGACCTCTTGAAGAAAGACGCGTCGTTTACCTGGGGCCATGATCAAGCGTCATCGTTTTCGCAACTTACGACACTGCTCACAACGCCACCAATCTTGGCTCACTTTGATCCATTAGCCCCAACCGAGGTTCACACGGACGCCAGTGGACACGGCATAGGAGCTGTGCTATTGCAGCAACAACGCGGACACGACCGTGTTATAGCCTACGCAAGTCGACTACTATCTCCAGCCGAGCGCAACTATTCCATCACGGAGCGCGAATGCCTCGCCCTTGTATGGGCAGTCGCCAAGTTTCGCCCATACCTGTACGGGCGCTCATTCCGTGTTGTCACGGATCATCACGCGCTCTGCTGGCTAGCCTCCCTGAAAGACCCCACGGGACGTCTCGCTCGTTGGGCTCTACGCCTTCAAGAGTACACGTTCTCTGTAATGCACAAAACAGGGCGATTACATCAGGATGCGGATTGTTTATCCCGCTACCCTGTTGACGAAGCAACCGATACCGACGCTATCACGGACGTTTTTTCCGTGTCGCAGCTGTTAAACATTGGCGAAGAGCAACGTCGGGATGCTTCTTTTCGAGCCATCATTGACAAACCGGAGTCAACGCCACGCGACCCGTCGTACGAATGATTTTGGTGAAAGACGGGATCCTATATCGCCGAAACCTTGATTCCTTCGGATCAGACTTACTTCCTGTCATCCCAGCGCACCTGCGTTCCTCTGTCCTGCATCAACTCCATGACGCTCCCATAACGGGCCATTTGGGCGTTTCTCGCACGTACGATCGAGTACGACGTCGGGTTTTTTGGCCTGGACTTGCCCGCTCTGTTCGACGCTATGTCGCCGCTTGTGAGCCTTGTCAGCGTCGCAAAACGCCGTCTGCCCTCCCAGCCGGCTACCTTCAGCCGATCGACGTTCCCAACGAGCCTTTCTTCCGAGTTGGTCTCGACCTGTTGGGCCCTTTTCCTCTCTCCACAGCCGGAAATAAATGGATTGCTGTTGCCACGGACTACGCTACGCGGTACGCAATCACACGAGCACTCCCGACCAGCTGCGCTACCGACGTTGCGGACTTTCTGCTGTACGACATAATATTAGTGCATGGTGCTCCCCGTCAACTTCTCACCGACCGTGGTCGCACGTTCTTATCAGCTGTCGTTCATGAAATCCTGAGGTCTTGTCATACCAAGCACAAATTTACTACGTCGTACCATCCCCAGTCAAATGGCCTCACGGAGCGCCTTAACAGGACCCTAACCGATATGCTTGCCAAATACGTTGCGCCAGACCACCACGATTGGGACATTCATTTGCCGTATGTGACGTTCGCCTACAACTCATCTCGTCACAACACTGCCGGATATTCGCCCTTCTACCTACTATATGGCCGGGACCCAACTCTACCTTTAGACACGTTACTACCTGCGGCCACTGAATATGCTGGTGAAGCCATTGCCCGCGCCGACCACGCGCGCCAAGTCGACCGTAACCGTCTACAGGCTTCACAGGCGCGCCAACAACAGCTCTACAATTCTCACCATAGGGACGTGCACTTTTCCCCGGGTTCTCTCGTGCTCCTCTGGTCACCTACTCGGCGTGTGGGACTGTCGGAAAAACTGTTGTCGCCCTACACTGGACCATTCCGTATCGTTCGCAAAGTGACAGACGTCACGTACGAGATTGTTCCAACTGATCCCACAAAGTCATCGTCAGCTCCGAGCGACACCGTTCACGTGGCTCGGCTAAAGCCCTATTACCCCCCTTCGACATCATCTGCGTAAATTTAGCACTGGGACGGTGCTTCTACCGCCGGGGGTTATGATACGAAAATGCGGCTAAACACGGCTGCAAGAAAGAGGAGGACGAAGTGGGTTTTTTGTTGGATGCTGGTCTGGCGCCATCTTACTCGTCGAGTTCTGTGCGCTGTAAATAGATCATTAAAGAAGTTACTCGTAACATTATCATGTTGGCGAAGTGAATAAAACACAGTTATGAAGTGAGCGTATGACTTGACCTCGTTAACCATGTGACACACGTAACTAGTTGAGATACATCAGCACCTATTAAAACGGATGACCACATGAAAGACGACAAGGACACACGCTACTCACGACTTTTCATTAGGAAAAAATTTTTCACGTATATGTCCTTTTGTCATGCATGCGCGTAGGTGGGTAAACTAACACATTTATATCAGACGTGGTAGCACATAAATTCCTGTTCGAGGTCGAACTAAATAAGCGACAGAGGATAAATATTTACTTTTGCAGCAATCTCTGCTCTTTTGGTAATGTAATTAAACTACCAAAGCAATATCGAAGAAGCTGCTTCTTCCCACAATGGGTGTGTTCGAAAACCTAGTTGCATAACCACATGTAGTGACATGATTTCCATATGTGCAATCTTGTCAGTTTTTTTTTTGATAATAAAGGCTTGTGAGTATAGCACGTCGTCATTTACATTTTTGAGGTTGTTGGTTTACTTATTTTTTGCGCTAATATGGGTCTCAGTCTGTCATGCACCACCAACCAGCCCAGCAACTCACTCTTTTAAAGACACGTAGTCATTTACAACCCATTACAATTTCAACATGCCAGACAACGGCTGCTTGAGCGGACTTACCCTTTCTATAATTCACCTTTATCCATTTTTCACAAACGTCGGTCACTGGAAACTCATGAAAAGTGACATCAGAAGTCTTCCCTTGCCTTGATTCCCAGAAAGGCACGCAGCACATCATCATCGTGATGGTTAATTTGCACCAAGAAACCTTACTTCACTAGTGTGCAAACTACACCTACCTGCACACTTCTATCGCAGCTCGGCACGAGGAGACGGTGGCAAAATATCGTCATTATACTTTTAAGTTTATATAAAAAAGAGGCTTTTATTCATTTTTTTTCAATCATCCGGAGTGTATGCACGCGTAAACATTGCTGCTTTTCTCCCAGTGTCGCACGAGCAAATGACAAATAAAAGTGCGCCGGCCCATGTTTTGGCCGTCAGCAACCAGTGCGGACGTGGTAAGTTGTAGCGCCACAGAGCGCATAGCGGCAGGCGCCAGTACCAGAAAGAGCGTGCTGGTGCTTCGCTCGCTGGGCAGGTCAGTAAAAAACAGTAGGCCGTGTTTCGCACACACTGTCCGTTCATCTACCGCCATCACTCTTTTGGTGGCTGCCAGAACACAGCAACACAACACAACGCACGGGGACAATACTGGAAATCCACTCCATGACGCCCCCTCCTCTGGATAGCCCGGACTCCGAGGCAGACTTGAAGGACGCGGTGATCGATGCGCTTGTTGATGCTGTCCGTGCTGTGATGGTGTTCCTGCCGGCTGATTCGTTGGTTCGTGGTCTGTGTGTTGCGGCTATTGCTTCGCGTGGAAGTAGGGTGACTGGTTAGTGAAGTAGGGCGACTGGATTACCACATCGACTTCATCGGGACTCTCATCGGTATGTTCAGCTAAACATAACTTTCTTTTATTCTTTCTTTTTTCTCTTTTTCTTTGGCTCAACTAAACCTTTTTTTCTCCCTTTCTTTTTCTTCTTTCTCGTGTTTGGGCTATGCGCCCTTGCCAGTGTTCTGTGAAACCGCTGGAATAATTCAGTGAGGCCAGCAGGACACTAATTTGTGAGTTCAACTCGTTTTTTTTTCCTTCTCGTAGAACTGGAACATTTTTTTATTTTTTTCATCTCGTGCTTGCGCTACTTGCACACGCGAGTGTTTCTCATTAGTGAGTTTGACAGATTTTTTCCTCTTCTTGTTGAACTAGAACATTTTTTTTTCTCGTGCTTGCGCAACGCGCTCACGAAAGTGTTTTCCAACATGACACCAATCTGCGCGTTCAACTCATTTTTTTTCTTCTGGTTGAACTGGAACCATTCGGTTTTTTCTTTTTCTTTTGTTTTTACTCCCGTGCTTGAGCTCTGTGCTCACGCGAGTCTTTTCCAACAGAATCGAAAGTTGGACTAGTTGGATATGCATGCTATAACTGTCAGTTCAAGCGCACGAATAAACGCTTGAAACCGTTTATTCATGCACGAATAAACGAACGAATACACACGAGAAAGCACTTGTCCTCTCTTTCTTTGTTTATTCGTGCGCAAGCGCTTGTCCTCTCTTTCTTTCTGTTTATTCGTGCGCTTGAAGTGACAGTTATACCATGCGAGTGTTTTCCCCATCTTTTGAAGTGCCTCTTCGGCTCATCCTCTTCTTTTTCGGTGATTTATTTCCCCGGCATTCTAAGCGGCTTTGCCTGATGGTTGCGGATCATCGCAGCGGTTTCGGACGCACGCTATGTGCGGCGGTGCGAATGCTATTCACTACCCTTCTCTTACCTTTTCTCTTCTGTCTCTAATTCATATTCCCCCTTCCTTGCGCATAACTGTGGAGGTGCCCTCGATTGAGAGAGGCAGTAACGGGACTGCGCTTTTTTCTTCTCGTTTCTCTTTTCAAAGCCAGTTTCTCCCATGACGCCAGCCGAATTGGAAAGAAGCTGCATGACCCCCAAGCTGAACTAGGACACTGCACACAAGGCCCTTCACTGAGATCTCACAAGCGCACTTGTAACGCACAACCACCACAAACCACGTGCAAACGACTTGAAAATTGGGAAGCATATTATTCTGACGGCTAGTGTTGAGCCGTAAAGAAAGTTGTCAACAAAAGTCAGCAACACAAAATCTTCTTCTCGAATACTACCCGTGTTTTTTTTTGGCAAATTAAATGTGCAGTTTCTTTAGCCTTTTGTTGTGCGAAAAATTTATGCGCGAAATAGTGTATGATTCGAGCTCAAAAACGTGCGCAGCTTCGTTCTCATGACTGCCATACCACGCCTTAAGGGGGATTTTTGAAAGGCCTCTCCTATTTACCTCTACCTAGAATTTCTTTTAATAAAAGCTATCTTTACTCGCAAGGAAAAGGTTATTTGCAAATATGGGCCCAAGCTTCACGTCTAACCCGATTGAGAAGTGCAAAATACTTGCAAATAACGTATGCACGCTAATTGTGCTGCTACCTTTAGTATTCTAATAGTGCGATCTCAGATTGTTCCAACGTCATGAAAGAACTATATTGACATAAAAATATGTAAAGGCAGTTATGTAAAGGGGCACGTCGTGTGCGTGGTAGAATTAGTGAAATGGTTAAGCAGCAGATTTATGCAATTTGTCCATACTTCACTGCGGACACACTTCTGCTAAGTTACTGCAGCCGGTAGCTATGTCACGTTTCCTAATCTGGTTTTACGAACGGTGATCTCGCACTAACTAAGGAACGCGCCTGAAAAGTCCATGCGTCTTTAAGCAGTACATTTGCTACTAGGACGACGTGTACACCGAGATGACAAGTTTTCGTGTCATATGAACACCGTATAGAACACTTGAAAAAGCAATCATGGAATTTCGCATCATGCGTTTACTAGTGATGGAAATGCAATGTGAGCGTCATGCGATAGAGCACATCTCGTCGAGTGGTACCAAGCGTGAAGTAATAAACCACATGGTTCACGACATACTCACTTAACATTGTTTAAAAACATTGGCTTTGCAGCTAAACATTAAAAGCGGTGGCTTTCGCTACAAACAACAATTGAAGTATTAAGAAATGCAATAAAGGCTGAAGAGATGAAAAAAAAGCTAATGAAAGGTTAATGTGCGCTATTATATCGCAATCATTGCCGTGCGTGGGAGGGGGGAAGGCGAGGGTGGCACAAAGTCTACACTTTTTATTGACTTACTAGTAATGGGGACACTGCAATGAATCTATCTTCACCATTCCTTACCCCCCCCCCCCTTATTATTCAAGAATAACCCTAGGCACGCCTGTGATTACAAGTCACAGGCTAACGTCACCTGATAGATAATTTTCTGAATTTATAATAATTTGTTGTCAATTTTAAATATATATATATATATATATATATATATATATATATATATATATATATATATATATATATATATATATATATATATATATTTATATATATACAAGCATATAAGATAGTGCATTGTGTATGAAGGCGCTATCACGCGCGTTTAAGCGATTTCTAGCAACACAAATACCATTTTTCAAGTTACAACAATACCGAAACTGAAATTGAGAGGGTAGTGGCGCCTTGATTGCCCTGTCTCTCTCTAACTCTTTTTTTTTTACCTGGGATATCGCGGCATACAAAAAGATGTGTTTATTTTGTGGTGCAGTTTTCTTCGTGTCGTCGACTTTTACTGCCCTGAGTCACGTTGCGTGCTGTGTTTTGCAGTTACTGACGAAAGCACAAGCTCTACGCTGAGTATTATTAGCGGTTCCAGGCAAATATTCGCCAAATACTGGCCGTGCGACACCGTCCTCTGTGACTTCTTTGTTCAGTATAATCGACGGAAGTGAAATGTTTTCCCTCGAATTATTACCGCACTAGAATGACAGCGTTCACCAAAGCAACGCTGCCATCGAGGCTTAAAACACATCAGTGACTAGCAGCGCCGCAATCCTTTCTCGACGACGCTCTCTGGGGCCCTGCAAAATGCTTTGACACGTGATGCGGTCTTCGAGAATCGGTGGCCGTTATTCACTCGGCGCATCGCTTGAACAGTGGTGGTCAGCCGACAGCGTACTTTCTTGCCAGTGGTAAGTAGTTTTTTGGACGCGCTTCATACGTTGTGACTTGTTCCCATTGGAATAGTAGTTGTCGCCTAAGGAGATCACATAACGTGTTGGTACTGCATGCCGTTGTAGTTGTGTACACTGTGCTCGCGCGCGACATTTTTCACGACTGCGATTGGTAGTATTATAAAGTTCTGTCAGTTAGCTCCCGCATATGCACTGCTCTACGCTGTTTTTATTTATGTGTGCATTTTGTGCGTTATTAAGTAACGTGGCCTGTGAAAGCTTTAGGAGGTCACTAGGGCATTGTTTAACGCCTTTCCAGCTATATCGAGCAAAGTTGCTAAAAATGCATTTTGTCACCATGAGACTATGCTTAGTGCATTATAAGGGCCAAGTTTTGAATTTGCTGCATGTTAACCAAGTTTGAGCCGTACTCGGAAGAATTTTCAGTCCACTGTGGTGGAGGAGGTGTTATAGTGCATTGCTGCTGACTGGAAGATCGCAGGTTTGATCCCAACTGCGGTGGTCCCATTTTAGTAAACGTAAAATGCCACAGGTCCGTGTTCCGTGCATTGTGCAAAAGCCCAAATCAATATTTCCGGATCCCTCTACTACGGTGTCTCTCATCAACAAAACGTGGCTTTGGGACGTAAAACTCAATATATTGTATTATACAAATTTCAGCTGAAATTTAAAATGATTTTGGCGCTCTACGTGCGTTCAGGCATAAAGTTACATGCGACATAGGTGTTACTTGCAAAATTCGTGTACAGAGGGTGTCGCCAGCACCTCGTGTTCACGAATTTAGAATCTCATTTTCCCTTGAACTCAACTTCTGCCTATAATAAACTGGTATTACTTGCTTCTTAACTTGTACAACTGTATAGCCTGTAGCAAGCACTGGGCATAAAGTTTATAATATAGAATTTTACGTAGAACCATTTGTAGGTTATTCGTGCTCAACAAGTGGAACCAAAAATGGACCGCAGTTTTCCTGGACCCCGGCGAGTATTATAAAGCGGCACTATTATCGTACCCTCTAACTATAGCTCAGGTTGCATTCCGGTATCATAAATGTTATTTTTCACGTGGAAAGTATGCTATAAATATATTCGCTTGTTGCGTATATGGCTAAACGCAGAAATAAGCCATCCTGCACCTAAACTAGATTATATAGTACCTGCATGGCTTGTTTGGTTGACCTGCAGCTTAGCACAGATGAGGAGTGAAGTGTCATCAAATTCTTGTTTGCTCATTGGTGCCATGCTTCACGGTCAACCGAACATGCAAAGGTGCCAACTTGCTCAAGAAGTAGCGCAAAATCCACCGACATGCACCTTGAAACACCGGAATGCTGAGATTGTCGACTGTAAACAAACGTGTGGACCACAGAAATTCAATCAATAGAATCCTAGTGAGCAATATTGCTTGAGCAATAAGTATTGAGCAATAATTGCATAAGTCATGAAGCTTCGGTTCATATAAAAATCACATTTTTTTTTCAGAGCTAATTGTCGAAGGCCGATTATAGCATGTGGCTGACGGTGATGTTATGTATTATTAGTGGACTAATTTATTCTTCCTGCTGTTATTTTCTAAACTATAAATGAATCAGTGCCTAATGCAATTACTCTCATGATCAGCAAAGTTAACTGTATTTGTCGGTTCCATTGATTTAGTGTTACATTTGATGAGACTATGCCTGCTTAGCCTAAGCTTCGAGATGTCTCGCAACAGCCTTGTTACACAACGTTTTCTCAACATGTGTTTTACCAGAATTCAATGGCAAGAAACCAGATCAAATTATTGGCAATGCTTTAACGAAGAAATTGTTGCAGCCTCCTCTTGACTGGTGAACCTGGTGATGTCTTCATGCAGCCAACGCTGGTGTCAACCTGAGTTATGAATTATTGCAGGTAAGCCACAACCTTTGTTGTAAACATTTATGACAATATTTCTACTGAATAAGCATTGTAATTTATATGTCTTTTCTCACATGTGTTGAGGTTTCATCTGCTTAAGAAACATAAAGAGTGCGGATGTAGCATAGGAATCTTCTTTAACGTATAAGACAGATTCCACAATTCATTTTGAGATTTCAAATACATTTAGTTCTGAAACGGCCAAAACTTTTCATTTGACTCAATTTAGTTTGATCAATAAAAGCAACCTCAGACACCGAAACATCAGAAGAGTATTGTGCCCATGTCATGTGCCCTTGCGTAGCACTCATTACACCAGTTTACATGTTTAGTTTAATAACAGCACTGCGCTCAGGCGATTCGGCGGTCACTTTAGCTTTCGTGTAAGGACCATGGTACAGGGAAGATTTGCGTTATTGCTAGAGCATCATAATAAAAGTAGCATGAATAACATATACATGTTACACATCATGCGGGGGCATAGTCACATTTTTGCTAAGTTTTGCTCTAGCCTTAATATACATGTTTGTGCGGCATTTGTGTGCATGTTTATATACACCTAGAACACCTCATTCCTGAGGGAGCTTGAAATCCAGCTTCTTTCTAAGGCAATGTAGCCATGGTTCGTGATGTTTTGTACAATATTGGATTTTTTATGCTGTTCTCATATCAACATTTCTGAACTTTCCTGAAGCACCATTTTGAAGTCCTTTTACGTATTGAAAGTGAGATGGTGCTTTCACGCTGCTCTTTTTGTAGAATGCTACAGAAGTTTCAGGCTATACTGAAGTGTGATTACACACTAAGTATCTTCGTAACGATTCCCATCGTGAACCACTCAGGCTTACATCCAATCCTTCTTTTCATTGGTTTTTTGATGCATTGTTATGTTGGCAATGAACATTGTCCTATAGTTGTTAGATACATGCAGTGCTTGACGACACCCTATGCTAGCAGAGATACCTTTGGCAAACATTTATTTCTTGCAGATAGACATGCAAAGTAGTGCTTCCTAAGGCATACAGTGCCTGTTGATTTTTTGTGCACGCATCTTCAAGGCCATGTGATTTTTGTCACGAGAGTCAAGTGTAACACAGAACTAAAACATTCCTACTATTGTCATTCGCCTTGTACTAGTTTGTTGCATCATGATAAACGTATACCATAGAATGAACCTGTTTAGTGCAGACTACGAGGATGGAGATGCACTGCTCGAATCTATAAGCCAGTTTACACTTTTTTTAAATGTAATGATTGACTCATACCAAGTGATGCAGAGTTTTTAGGTTTTACGTCCCAGAAACAAGAGTAGCATGTCTGTTGTTTTTCTAGTGGCTTTAAACCAATTCATATGGAGAAAAACATGCTGCAAATACACAACAGAAAGGCACAGTATTTCATTAGTGTGTGACATGTAAATTCTTTCTCTCGATAAAAATATGGTTATACATTTCCTAAAAACACGATGGCGCACAAGCTTCATTAGTCATATTGTTTTTTTATTTATGTAATTTATGAGTTATGAATGCAACAGCTCCTTTAGTTTCTTCATTTCTTAATTCGCGCAATGGTTTCTTGGGTGTCATTACCTTCGATCATATACTTTAATCCTTAGTTATTCTCATTATTTCGATTCATAATTGCTTTACTACATTCATTTCTGAGGCAGATACATGTCTCACGATTGTTCTTGAAAAACTACTAGCTTGGAATGCAACATAAATAAAAAATTGCACAGTTCAGCATGATGATGCAAGAACTTGAAAACAGTTGCAATAAAACTCTTTGTGGGGCCGTTTTTAGTGTAAAGCTGCCATTCATTTTAAAATAGTGTTAAAACATTCAATAATGTCAGCTTTATCAGAATGCACTCTCGGGACTGCAGCAATAGCCACAAATTTAAAATATGGTTCCTTTGATTATTTATAGGCTGTAAGGCATCAAGCAGGCTGACGCACTGCTTGATGCCTCACAATTTATTGGTGTCATAAAATTTGCAGTCTGTACACAAATGAAGGTCAGCCTTGACACAGTGGTCACGCATCCAATAGATATAGGTTATACTCAATTTGCAGTAGCCACTCTCACTGAACACCTGAAGAAGCCTACTGTGTTACATCTAAACACGGATGCAAAAAATAACAGTAACCAGGGCGCTATATGTATTATTACACTTCTTGCTTAATTTCCCAGACTAAAGAAAGTGGGAGGGCATATGGGGAAAATGCTGTCTTTCAGCTGCTAATGAACTGGAGAAGATTTGCACCGTGACGTCATTTATAATTATATTGTGCTTTGGGGCCTATACCTGAGATATTACCAGAGTCTTCAATACTTTACCTGGTCGTGAAGCTTCGCTTTGTGCCCTGGTAGTGGAGGCCGCAAGGCATCGGGCCGACCGGAGGGAACCTGGCTGCTGGTGCAGTTATGGGGTCAATGCATATGGTCGTAGTGTGCCATCACGTAGTTTTCGCCTTATGATTACTATTGTGCATAGTGTGCTGAGCCTGAAGGTACAATAGAATACCGTGTACCTGCTGGTTACTTGGTTGCTGATCCAGTTACAAAATAAAAGACGAAAAAGTCTGATAGTTGTCGCTGCCTATAGTGATCGGCGCGTAAAGTGGAAGTGTTAAACGCCGCAAGAAGAAACTGGTCACTTCGCATTTGTTTTCCCAAATGTGCATGTGTGCGAAAAGCACTTCGATGAGAGTGACATTCCAGTGGTAAATCGGAGTTGTTGTCAAGTCACCGTCTGACGTTCCGAAACGTTTGCCTATGCTGTGCTGAGAACTTTTAAAGACCTCATGGCGTATTTGTGTATAGTGCAAAAGGATACAGGGCTCACTCGCCTACCAAGCGTCGACAGGAAGCGTCAGCAAGCTACAGAATGTATATGAAACAATAAGGTATTCAAAGCAAATAACATTATATAGATTGCGAACGCAAATATTCTCATGATAAAATCACTATTCATGAAAAAAGGGGGAGGAGCGATTAGAACTTTACTGCAGTTATCAATAATGAAAGACCGAAAGCAAATGCTCCTTCTGACTCCAAACACGTTTTACAAGGAAAAAAGTTAATATTTTTTGAAACGATTGTCTATGCTCGGCTACTGTTAAACGGAAACTGGTCAAATAAATGTACACAAAAAGTATGTGGAAACAATATTTAAAAGAAAGGAGAAGAAAACGGGAAAAAGAAAATTGATTTGATTGATTTGTAGGGTTTAATGTCCCAAAACCACCATATGAATATGAGAGACGCCGTAGTGGAGGGCTCCGGAAATTTCAACCCCCTGGGGTTCTTTAACGTGCACCCAAATCTGAGCACACGGGCCTACAACATTTCCGCCTCCATAGGAATTGCAGCCGCCGCAGCCGGGAATTGAACCCGCGACCTGCGGGTCAGCAGTCGAGTACCTTGGCCACTAGACCATCGCGGCGGGGCACGAGAAAAAGAAAAAAAAGAGAGGAAAATAGAAGAAGGGAAAAAATAAGAAAGAACAAATAAATACAGAAGGAAAAAACGTGAGAATTTTGCTTTATCAAAAAAAAAATAACAGAGCGAGAACAGAAAAGAAAAAATGGGTCAAAAGAAAACAAGAAAATTTCAGAGAAGAAAAAAGCTTGAAAAAAAGAAAAAAGTGAAAACAAGAAATTAAACAAAAAAGTTGGAGGAAGAAAGGTCAAAACTATGTCAATTGCACTCACGAAGTGTAAAATTCCAACAACTATCGAGGACAGTCTGTCACAATTAAAAAGTTTCTTCCTGAGACATGGAAACATGAAGCTATATCTCTGAAGTTTAACAAAAAGTATAGTGAATATTTACAAGTCTACCACTGATATTGTGAGCAACTCGGCGTTTTTTGAAGTTCTGAAGAGGTTTAATAAACGTTAAAGATAGCGGCGAGGCAGCGTGAAGACCCGTCCAGCAGAGACCGGCGCAGCAGTGAACCGAACCACGAGCCGAGAGGGCCGGGCGTTGGCGGTGCTGCTCACTGCAGGCACATCTTTCCACAATCACCCACGCCGAAAAAGAAGCCATCCTGGTGACCTAAGAAGTTTCAGGCAGAGGCTCGTGATACGGTTTCAGGCGGGAGACATAGACGATACACGCCGGTGCACAGCGCACACCAGCGCATGTAGTCCGATGGGGAAACAGGCTCAATTAGAAAATTAACTGAAGAGGTTTTCTCCAAAACGGTGTAAGGCCCCTCTCACCAGGAGACAAGTTTTGAGGATAGTTCCGGAGTTTCGTATGGGATGGCGAGCCACACAAGAGATCCTTGGGCATACCTAGGATCTGGAAGGGTGGAGCTACGGTGTTCTTTCTGGCGTTACTGCTCGTCCGAGGTGAACATATGGGTGAGTTGGTGGCGCTCTTCGGCTTGTCGAGCAGCATCAGGGATAGGTGGAGACTCGGAAGCATCAGGACGGTAGGGTAGTAGGGTATCGATTGTATGCGAAGGCTCGCGTCCATAAAGATTAAATAAGGGTGAAAATCACGTGGTTGTTTGTATTGACGTGTTATATGCGAATGTGACGTATGGGAGAACACGGTTCCAGTTGCTATGATCAGACGCCACGTACATTGAGAACATATCAATCAGCGCGCAGTAAACCGTTCCGTTAGCCCGTTAGTCGGCGGGTGGTATGCTGTCGTTTTCCGATGAATGACGTGGTATTCGGAAAGCAGAGTTTCGAAGACTTCGGAGAGAAAAGCGCGGCCTCTGTCACTAAGAAGCTCTCGAGGTGCGTCATGTCGAAGAATGAAGCGACGTAAAATGAAAGAGGCGAAATCCTGAGCGGTAGTGCTCGGCAAGGAACTGTTTCGGCGTAGCGTGTCATCTCATGAACCGCCACTATAATCCACCGATGGCCATCTGGTGTCAATGGAAGGGGGCCGTAGAGGTCAACGCCGACACTATCGAATGGCTTGGCAGGGCATGGAAGTGGCTGCAAAGCGCCAGTCACACGTAGCGGTGTTGATTTGCATTGCTGGCAGTCAGGACAGCACTGCAACAATTTGCGTACAAAGTTGTACATACCGCAGCAGTAATAGCGATGGCGAAGGCGTTCATATGTTTTGAACACCCCGGTGTGGCCACATTGCAGATCGTCGTGAAGAGAGGCACATACTTGCGATCGTAAAATGCGTGTATTGACCAGTAGCCACCGGCGGCAATCGGGAGCGTAGTTGCGTCGATGAAGAAGTTGATCGCGGTTAGCGAAATGAAAAGCTTGGAAGGTTAGGCGTGCTAGATAGATATTCGAGAAGATGCGATGCACGGGTCACGACATTTTTCGATGGAAGTTGAGTCGAGATTTAGCGATGACATGGTCTGGAGGCAAGTGTTTCCGCACGTCGGATCTGGTGGTAAAGGTGTGCGAGATCGGGCATCAGAGCCAGAGTATTTGCGTCCGCAGCGGTATATGACGCGAATTTCATACTCCTGGATGCGAAGTGCCTATCGCGCAAGGTGGCCAGAATGATCTTTTAACGTGGACAGCCAGCAAAGCGCGTGGTGATCAGTTAAAGGATCGAACAAGGGGCCGTATAAGTACGGCTGGAACTTTCCAAGCGCCCACACCAGAGCCAAACACTCGTTTTCTGTCACGCTGTAATTAGCTTTGGCTTTCGTCAGAGTGCGGCTAGCGTAGGCTACAACGTATTCTGAACAGCTGGGCTTTCTTTGAGCGAGACGGCGCGTAGCCCGACGCCGCTGGCGTCTGTGTGCACTACGGTGGGGGCCGTCGGGTCGAAGTGGTGAAGAATAGGTGGGGAAGTGAGCAGACGACGCAGAGTAGTGAAGGCAACGTCGCATGCAGGGGACCAGGAGAAGAGGTTGCCGTCACCGCGAAGAAGCTGGGTTATTAGTGACATGATGGTTGCAAAATTGTGAACAAAGCGCCGGAAATAGGAGCATAGGCATACAAAACTGCGAACTTGCTTCATAGTCGTCGGCTTGAAAAATTCTGCGACTGCTCCAAGTTTTGCTGAGTCAGGTATTACGTCGTGCTTGGACACAATGTGGCCCAGGATGACGAGCTCGCGTACAGTGAAGCGGCATTTTTTCAGGTTAAGCTGCAGGCCAGCGTCGGCCAGACAAGTCAAAACGTGTCTGAGGCAAAGGAGGTGCGTATGAAAGTCATGGAAGAAAACGACGGTATTGTCGAGGTAAGGCCGCGTTCACACTGAGCATTCGGCCGCCGAAAGTGCTCTGAATCCGGTTCGGCGGCGGCGAGATCCGCCGAAAGGGCCCTCTCCGCGCCGATCGCTCTCGGACCGATTTTTGCGGCGTCTGCCGCCGAATTGGTCGCCGCGGACCAATAGGAGCGCTACTCAAAGAATATTGAAAAATGGCGGCCAAGCCCTACTCACTTGTTATGCTGCAGTGCACGTAACTGAATGTTGAAACCAACGGGAGTTTAACCTACTCTGTGCCTACTTCGCCTCCGTATTTCGTGAAAGAGGTGACCGAGCTTGCTGTTGGCGTGACTGAGCTTGTTGCGGTCTTGCAAAGTGAAACGAACCCTCCAACGCCGCTGGCATCGGTGGTTTGTCTTCTCTTCGTGCATTACAAGACAGCCACTTGCCAGCAAAGTAAGCCGTACTGTCTTTTCTTGCTTCTTGCGTGCGAGAATCGTCGAAGTATACACCACCGGATAGCGTAGTGGCGTTTGCGAGCCGCGACAACAACCGGGTGACAGCGCATCTATCCCACGTTCGCCCCGTAGTAGATGGCATATTCGGCGGCACGGGACGCGTGCAGTGCGAACGACGCTTTGTTTCGGCGGCAGGGGAGGTTCGGTCGCTGTAGAAAGCGGATGTTTCAGTGTGAACTAGGCATAAGAGAGGCACGTAATCCACTTGAGGCCACGTAGCCTATTATCCATAAGTCGTTAAAACGTCGCAGGCGCGTTAGAAAGCCCAAAGGACATGACGTTGAACTCGTATAGTCTGTCTGGTGTAATAAATGCAGTTGTTTGGTGATCAGCTTTTGCCATTGAAACTTGCCAGTAGCCAGACCACAAATCTAGTGACGAGAAGAATTCTACTCTGTGAAGATTGTCAATGGCATCATCAATGCGCGACAAAGGACAGACGTCATTGCGGATCATCTTATGCAAATGACGATAGTCCACGCAAAATCGGATAGATCCTTCTTTTTTATGCACCAGGACTACAGGAGACGCCCAGGGACTCTAAGATGGTTGAATCGTGTCTCTATGAAGCATATCTGCGACTTGATCGCTGATGACGTGGCGCTCTTCAGCGGAGACACGATATGGTCTTTGATGCAGTGTCTGGTGTAGGTTGGTTTCAACATGATGCTTGACTTGCGACGTGCGGCCAAGTTGAGGTTACGATACATCGAAAGAACTCTGGAACCCATGCAGAAGATTCAGCAGGTCGGCATGTTCATTGGGACTGAGGGTGTCGGGGTGGCGCTGGAAAACGTATCATTCGACAACTCCTCGAGTTCCGACAGTGCTTCAGGGTGGGTACAATAGTCATCTGGGACACCAACCAAAGCCGAACGGTCGAGATCCTGCACACGGCCAAGAAATTCTCCCGCAAACGAAGTGACAGGTGTGGGAAGCGGATTGCTTACGAGCATATTGCTTCTTCCAGCGGCAAGGTCAATTGTTGCGAAAGGTAGCGGCAGAGCTTGACGACTCGTAAAGATCCCAGATGGCATAAAAAGGACTGTAGCGTCAGTGTAGGCGTTGCATGAAACACGAACAAGTGCGAAATTTTCAGGTAGAATATCGGTACCTTCATGAACGAGCAACTTCGGCGGCTGATAAAGAGCGTCAAGTAATGGGACATCACACAAGGGTGAGAACTCAACTTCGGCGCGTGCACAGTCGATGACAGCATTATGGTGTGATAGAAAGTCCCACCCGAGGATAACATCGCGCCAACAGACAGTGAGGACAATAAACTCCACATTGTAAATATTGCCTTCGATGGGCACTCTTGCAGGGCAGGCTGCGAGCGGCTTTACTTGCTGTGTGCTAGCTGTGTGGAGCGACAGTCCCGCAACCGGCTTCGTGACTTTGCGTAATAAACGGCGGATATTCGCGGCAACAACAAAAACAGCGGTGCAGGTGTCCACAAGTGTGAAAGTACAATAACCTTCAACAGTTACTACGACCACGTTAGCAGGAGAAGAGCGAGGGCTTACACAGTTCTAAATGGCGCAGTTTTTACCTCTTGAACTGCGGTGCTTAGTTTTCCTGGTCGGAGGGTCCAGGCTGGCGACACATGAGGGAGGGCAATCGCCGAAGAGGAGAGGGTGCGCGCTGTGGCTGGATGTCAAGGTGGTCAGTACGGGCATAACGAGGTGACGAGACCAGCCTGTAATGGGCGAAGGGTTGACTTCCGAGTTGCGACGACCGGGCATAGTGGCCGAACGTCTGAGGTCGACGGTGGCAGTAGCGGGCAACTTTTCCGCAAGCGTAGCAAATCGGTTGGTTATCAGACATCCTCCAAGGATTCTGATAACCAACGTCCCAAAACCACCATTTGATTATGAGAGACGGCGTAGTGGAGGGCTCCGGAAATTTTGACCACCTGGGGTGCTTTAACGTGCACCCAAATCTGAGTACACGGGCCTACAACATTTCCGCCTCCATCGGAAATGCAGCTGCCACAGCCGGAATATATGTCAAGCAGACAGAGCTACATGCAGCTCTTCACAACTTGGAAAAATCAACGCACACATTCGTTGCATGCAACAAAGACTTCATCGCTACCACTTGACGTTTGCTAGTGTTGTGGCGCAAGAGCAGTTGCACCACATAGCTGTGCAAGACTTACGCAAGTTGTAAAAGCGTGCAAAGTCAATTTTTGCTCTAAATGCATTATGAACCCGAGAAAACAACTTTTTGTGCCGCATGTTGACGTCTCCTGCGTGGGACGCATTTGACAAATTTTCCGATTTGAGGAGTCATGTAAGGCTTTTGACTTTACATTCTTTATTGTGAGGTAAGAAAAATAACAAGTCCTTGGTCCATAACATCAACTTATGGCAGACACGGCCCATTAAAAGCAAAACGAACAGAGCTGAGCCAAGTGAAATTTTGAGAAGGAAGGATGTACAGGAGAAGCCGACTCCACCCAAAGTCAAACAGAAAAAAATGCTTTTGGTTTCGTGTACAATGTTGATTTCGCTGCTAACATGTTTTACCGAGTTATTCTTCAGTGATGAATTCTGGCAATGTACAGCCTAATTGAACTGTCTTCAGCATTATGCTTTTCTTGTTTATTCATAAAGTTGGAGTTGCTTGTTGATCCGAACTCCTCTTCCTAAATAAGTGCTTTGCAAAACTTAAAGACGTTCGATTACTGCCCCCACTCCACCCGCCCCGTTAGTGTCAAGTTGGTTTGCATATTGGTATCATTAATTTTTTCTAGTAGCAGATGCAGAGTAGGTACGTAGAGTTTGAATTATTCTTTGCTGTTTCTTTTATTTGTTGATGTATAATATTATTTAGCAGATTGAAAATGCGCCAGAATGATGAGTTGCTTACAGTATTAGTGGTAACTTTTCCCCTTTACAGTAAAAAGAATGAAAAAGGCAGAAAAAACACAGCGTGAGTAAGCTACACAGCACAGTAAAGAACCGACAAACTACATAGCAAAGCGTACCGAGCTTAGAAAGCTCTAAGGCACTGTAGGGATAAATTAACGCAAAAAACACACAAACGAAGTATTTCTTGAATATCATCACTTGCGAAATTAAAGGCACTGATTTATTCAAAGTGACTGTTAGTGTAATAGGTGCGAGACAATTTAATATATGTATATTTGTATACAGAAACAACAAATTTATATATGGCCTGGAAGGTTAGGTATGCGCTGTGAAAAGTTGGAAGGACTCGTTAAAAACCACCATAGTCATTGCAAAACTTATGATTGTAGGCAATAGTTCCTTAGATGGTTCAGGAAAAAAATAAGCATGCTTTTATAATGGTAGCCTAAATTAAAGTGGGATCAGCGTGCTGCCGAACTTCTAGATTCAAGGCCTCATTTGATGCTAAACTTCACTCTATTAGATCTGTCCCCAATTTCCTTGAAGCTAACATTACTCTGAGGACGTATGCATTCTTCATGGCTAAATTTAATAACGTTTCACTGGTCCGGCGCGTGCCGTACAATTGTAGCGCCGCAGCCACTCCGATGGCCCAAAATGGGCGAGGGCGCCCTTAGCTCCTGTCCTATATTTGCTCCTGTCTCTATATCAAACTTTCGCCGAAGCTTCATGAACAGTAAAAGTATTCAAGGACTCTGATGTTACTACGTCTTCTAAAACACACCCACCAATTCAGTGATTGTTACAGGTGTGGTATAAAGGTGCCCTGAGCTATTGCTGCTTCATAGGCCAAATGTGCTTCAATGTTTATAAAGAACATCAAAAGTCATAAACTGAAGGTTTACTCTCTGATTGATATGTGGGGTTTAACATCCCAAAACCATCATATGATTATGAAAGACGCCGTATTGAAGGGCTCCGAAAATTTTGACCACCTGGGGTTCTTTAACGTGCACCCAAATCTGAGCACATGGGCCTACAACATTTCCACCTCCATCGGAAATGCAGCCGCCGCAGCCGAGATTTGATCCCGCGACCTGCGGATCAGCAGCCAAGTACCTTAGCCACTTGACCACCATGGCGGGGCAGGTTTCTTCTCTAATATATCCTTACTTAGTCAGAAGTGTAATTGCAAAAATAAATTCAATATTTCGGTCAGCAGAACACTTTGCTTGGCTGATTGGTCTATGTTCCGGTAAAAGCCATAAAATTAGGCCTGTTTTTTCGTGAAGAATTACTGAGACAAAGGGTTGAAGGGGCACAATTGTTTTACTGTTTAATAATCATATACTGCAACAAAGTATGTACTAGATGCACAGACATGCGCAGCAAGCTGGGCATACATGGAGCGCATAGCACCCTTATGACAACCTGTTTTCTAAAAACGTGCTTTCTCCTGTGAGAGAAACAATTAAGTATTACTGATACATAAGGATCTCTATGCTTTCATATGAATGCCTAGAAAAATATAATGAACCATCATGTCCCTGCTTTTACTAAATATGTGAACCTTATTCAGCCACAAATCACGCTGTGAATTACAGTGGGTCCCGAACGTGGACGTGTTGTATATTCTTTATTGTAATCTTTGCAAGTGTGCGTTCTTATTCATGCATTTTCTTGTCTGACTGACACGCATCTTGCCACAGGATAGCAGAAATTCCTCAGCACCAGTGCCACAATTTGCACACCATTTGATGTGCTTTTTGCCACAACCATTTTTGTTGCTCCTGTTAGATAGTGTAGGTCGGCGTAGCTAAAACAGCTTTCCAAGCTCAGAACAGGCAATCTGCAGACTTTGTCTGTTTGCAACCTTTTTTTAGGTTATGTGCACCCCGGTGTATCCAATGCATGAGCTGAGGCCTCATATTTCTCTATTTCTACTCAAGAACCATGATGGTCACTTTTGAACTTCTGGAAGAACAATTTGGTGAAAACAATAAGGAGCTTGTGAGGGGAGCCATTTAATTACAACCAGTTCAATTGGTTTAGAAAAGCTTTCTGTATGTTGTTTGAGCTACACTTTTCAAGTGCAGATTGGAGGTGATGTTGAGTTGCACTCCTTTTATAGTTGTTGTAGGATTACTTGTATGGTAGCAATCTTTTTGTAGACCTAGGTAATGAAAACAGGTGTGCTGGCTCTGTAAGGTGATGCATAAACTTATAAATTTCAACAAGCCACAACCCGGGAACTCTTGCGTAAACACCAATTCCTTCGAGAGACAGCAAAAGGCCACTAAAGCATTGTTACAGTGTGATAAGTAGCGGAGGTTGGTTCTTCTAAAATAAATAAAAATGCTAACATAGCTCAAAACATTCAAATTTTTCACCATTGAAATGGCGTTGCGAGGCACAGTTGCTAGAAATAACAACAAACTGCTCAACATATGGGTTACACAAATAGCCTATGCAGATGCTTTGTCTTTGAACATGAGAATCTACATTAGAACTGATGAACTTCTCTGAAAGCTTAAGAAGCTACAATCATGTCTGCAGCATTCCAGATGGCAACACCACCACTCTCGTCTAGGCAACGTCTTGTACAGAAAAACAGTTCATTGCATGGAGCAGAATGAAAAAGGTGCTCAAGATCAACTGAAAAGAAGTACCCTGTCACGAAATTTGCTTGAAGAAACTGGGTGATATACTAGAAAATATCAGTTCAAAATGGGTCTTTCACAACACCTGAGCCGCTTCATTAGAAACAGATGAATCACAATCTAGCACGTACCTTTTTCACTCAGAATTGTCCTGAAAGCAATGACCTGCTTATGTGTCTTGGCCATGAAGAATAGAAAAAGGGCGTTGTTCTGGATAGCTGCAATAGATCGTGCAAGTTCTGCAGGTTTAATGTTTTTACACAGAGCCACCACATTTCTTTTGCTCTTGTTTCATTGGCTTTTATCTTAAGGTTCTTGTTGACTGCCCGTTGTGCCATTAAATTACATGAATCTATACTTTGCCCTAAAGCCACTGCTTTGAAGCTCAAACAATTTTTTTATCTTGTACAATAACACGAAAACCATGGCAGAGTCTTTGTGACATAAAATGGAAGGTTTTTCCTGGTTGTACTAATCTTTCCCCACCTTCATATAAGCAATGATGCCTTTCTTTCACACCAGCTTTTCTGGCGACTCATCGGCACAATGAAAGTAATTCGCGAGCTGGCAAAGACATTTTGGCTGAATTTTGGACCTTTGATGAGAACACAATTATAATTTTTGTAATGGGGTTATTTATAACACCACGAGGCCTTTTTGGGTGTAACCAGGAGGCCCTTGGGGAATAATCAACATGCTTAAAACTCTTCGTATTCCAGAAACTCTATGGCGTGCACTCAAGAAAGGTCCAAAATTTGGCTACAAATCATCTATTATGGGTTACAAATTACTTATCATGAACCAGTAGCTTGTTGAATAAGCGAATGAAGACGTTAGGGTCCGCTTCATACAAGAGGGCATAAAAGTTTATTAACCGGGGAAAATTGGCCAATTTACAACACAGATTTTTATGGCAGCTGTTGTGTTCTATGTACAATAATTTCTGGTGCTTCAAGTGAATAAAAACATTGGCTTTGTGGCAATAAATGCAGTTTTGTATAATTTCAAGGCAAAGCAGGAAGTCTACAAGAATTTCTTTGAGGTAAAAGCAAGCAAAAAAGAGTAATGTAAAGCAATGTTACTGAGTAAAAATTTGAGCTTGTGAAACTTGCACCCTTTATTGCAGCTGGTAAGAACAGTGCTTTTTGTCTGCTTCGTCGTCTAGCTTCCCAAGCCAAATGTTCTTTTTAGGATAATTTTAGTGAATGAGTTATGTGGCAGAATGTACTTAGTCAGCCTTTAGCAAGGGACGTGGCAATTAAGAATATATATGTTATTTATGAATTTAAAAGAATGAACTGTGGCATGCAGATGTCATTTGTTGTGCTGATATCATAACTGAAATCAGTTTAGAGCTATCTAACTTAAGTATGAGTTACAACACTTGATAAACTCTCATTGGCATCCCAAAAGTATTTAGCGAAATAACACAAGTTTATCGAAATTTCTGCATAAAGATATTTACGAAGGTCCATTTTGAGCTGTAATTCTATTGGTTTATTTTCATTATTTAGGTAAGCATACAATCTTTTTTCGGAAATGCTCTGGGCATATTGTCTTACCAACAACTTTTACAAAAAGCCAATTACAAAAGTCTGTATGCACACAAATATGGACAGCTTTAATGCATTCACCAATGTCTCACAATCCAAGTGCAGAAAACGGAATGGCTATAGCTTAATTTGATGTGAAATAGAACAAGGACGACTGACAGCAACTGTTCAAGAAATGAATTCTGAGAATATGGAGCTCAAAGACATCGCTGCCAGAAGCTGATAAAGCGAAACTCGGAAGGAAGCTGGCTTTAATTTTCATTGGAAAAATGCATCTTTGTGGCTACCTTGAGCTCAATTTGTCCTCTTTGTGTATATGCCAATATGGTGGCACTTTGTCAAGGGAAAGCTGAAAATTTGCATTTCGTTATGCCTGTTTTTCACAAAGCTTTTTACGAGAGTCGACCAGTAAAATGCTTGTTTCTAAACTTCTACATATTTTGATCGAAAATCACACTATCATTTGGAACATGGTTTGAGGATTACAGAAAAAACTATTTGAAAAACTGAACATTTCAACCAAATATACAATTCCCAATGCCACGTCTTCCTAATGTAACAGCTAAGCTCCGTTGCTATAAAAGACCAGTTTATGACTGAAAATTCCCTCTCTGTCACCAACTTCGATTGAATTTTCGGTAGGGTCTATACTACAGCTGAGTTGACGTTGAGTACGCGCGTTATTTGTCCTGTACAGGGAATGGTTTTTCTGTGTAAGAAGCGGCATAGGTGAGAGTAGAGGTGTTGCCTTCCGAAGTGCCGCTGGCATGGTGGTAAAGTTTTTGGGACCCTTCCTAAGTTCCTTGTAATGGTCACCTCCATCAATTTTAATGGATATTATGTCGAAAGACAAAACATTTGCATAGGCTCTTGTGTCACTCCTGCTTTGTGCACTTTGTTCACATGTTTCATTGACCGTGCTTTGCACCAGCACTTTATTGTCAGTACTAATAAAATATACAGATATGCCGATTTTTTTTCATTATATAAAAGCAACTAACCACTACTAGATATCAACCCCTTCCAAACAATCTCTTTGTGCATTTTCCCAACTCCGAAGTTAGTGCTGTTGCACATTAGTTTACAACTTGTAACTCTTTGAGAATTGCAGTATTTGAACATCACCCTGTAGAGCTGCCACACCTGCTGGCTTTACTCACCTAGGTCAGCAAAAGGATTGCTGTCGTTTGACTTTTCTGCACTTGCAAGGTCATGCACAAAAGAGACATACAAAAATTTTTTCAAAACCATTTGGATCAGTTGTTCATGGCTGGTTTTCCTCACACGCCCAGCAGGAGTTGTGAACGGTGAAGCCTGAGCTTGAGCGTTATTTGCACCGGGTTGTACACTAGCTAAAAAAGGTTGCAAACAGACTTGCTTGCAGATTGTACTTTTTATAAGGGTGGAGGGGGCTGTTTGAACTCTGCCCACATATAGCATCTGACGGCAGCAATAAAGCTCTTTACTGCAAGAAACGCTATATTGTGCACAAAATGTGTACAGGTGTTCGCAAACCTATGCTGTTCTGATTCAAGATGCATGTTAGCCAGAAAGGATAATACCTAATAAGCATGCATAGGAACATGACTTTTTCCGACATGTGAAAATGGGGCATATTTGCTGGCTGACTGCAATTCATGTAATTGTGAACCGTGCCTGAACAAGATACCGATTTTCAGGAGAAGCAGCTACACTACCACTTACACATTCTGGGCAGCATCCCATTAAAAGCGCAGTGTTTCTTACATATCATTGTTACTTCATTGTCTCTCGCGCAGGCAGAGGGCAAGTTCTTGATCACAGGTTTTATTAGATTGGTATGTGCTCGACCTTGCTGCACATGTCTGTGCGTATATGATGAATAAACCGTTCAAGTTTGTGGCCTAATTAACCACTTCCTTCATTATTGTTTATGTAAAAACAGCCATGGTCTTGTGATTTTTACGCAATAAATGAATGCATTTTTCTGAAAGTGTAGAAGTGTAAAGACGTGTGGTGGTAGGGGCCTGGCATAATGACTAGTAGTGGGACTTGTGTGAGCAAGCTGTCAGTTAACATGCCTAAGGAAAAAAACATGTCCTGAACTGTTTTTTAACGTTAAGCCCCAAGTGTACTTGATCAATGAGTGTTCCCTCAGAAGTATTTGTGCGCTCTTTCTTTTCTATTACTGTTCGCTTTTTCATTTATTAGCATTTGCGTTGACACCACTTCTTTTTTTGTCTGTGTTTGCATGCCAGAGAAAAAGATCAGCGCGCCTGCAGTGCTCGGTGTACCCATACCAGGGCTGATGTCACAAGCCTGAATGAGCACTTTTGCTTACTTTATAAGCAATTTAAAACATATTGGCTAAATTCTGGTACTGGAAGTCGTTCAAAAGTGTTTCGGGGTTTAACTTTTATGTCAGAGATAATTTTGGCTTTCGTTTAAACTTTTGTTGAGCAAAAGCAGTTCATTTGTTTTTACTCTATTTTATTATAGCATGCCTGGAAATGTACTTCAAGCACACCACATGGGGCCAGCTGTGCCACTTCCAACTGCTTCGTTCCCATCTGCAAGCTGAAAAGAAGTTACTTTAGTTACTTTATGAAGAAAGCCAGTGGGGCTTATAAGGTATGCACCACAGCAGGAGGAACAAATAAACACAAGTCTTTTTGCAAGAAACATCATTGATTGTGTGCTGCAGCAACACGTGGCTGCTTGCTTGGCCACAAATATACGCAGACAAGGAAGCTTTTTAACATCAGTGGCAGGATGCCATCAGTGGCAAATTCTCTAATCAATTTGTGAAGTGCAATGTCTCTTTAGTTAATTTACGAATCTGGCTTCCAACACTCATCAATATAATCACTTTCTTAGAAAACAACTCGTTCCTTAGTGATAACCTGCATGGATTCCAGAAACAGTACTCATGCGAGACCCAACTTCTTTGCCTTACTAATGACCTTTTTCTTGCCATTGACGCTTCTTCCCTTGTTGACTGTATTTTTCTCGACTTTGCTAAAGCTTTTGACACTGTATGCCATAAACTGCTACTGCTAAAACTAAGCAAACTTAATCTTGATGCTAACATATTAAAATGGATTGAATGCTTTTTAATAGACCGCTCCCAATTTGTAACTGCGAATGAATGCAACTCTCCCCTCTCACCCGTAACCTCTGGCGTCCCCCAAGGATCCGTTCTTGGCCCACTACTCTTCCTGATTTACATTAACGATTTGCCACATAACATCTCTTCTTCTATTAAACTTTTCGCCGATGACTGTGTTATTTACCGAGAAATTAAAACCCCTTCTGACCACCTTGCCCTTCAGTGTGACTTAGACAATGTTTCATCTTGGTGCGATACTTGGCTAATGAAGCTTAATGTTACTAAATGCAAAGTAATGACAGTCTCACGTCGAACATGTAATATTTCTACTAACTATGTACTTAATAATTCTCTCCTTACTAAAGTTAGCTCATACAAGTACCTTGGCATTACAATTTCTGACAACCTTTCCTGGCAGTCTCACATTGACATTATTAAATACAATGCTAACCGCACACTTGGTTATTTACGCCGTAACTTCTCCCTTGCCCCGATGCAACTGAAACTTCTGCTCTATAAAACATTAGTCCGACCAAAGCTAGAATATTCATCATCTGTATGGGATCCCAACGTAAACATCCATATCAGTAGCATCGAAGCAATTCAAAATCGCGCCGCTCGTTTCATTTTGTCCAACTATTCCCGTACAGCAAGCGTAACCCATATGAAGTCAACCTTGAATCTACCCAGCCTATCATTTCGCCGCAAAATCTCGCGCTTGTGCCTCTTCCACAAGTTGTACCATACCATGCACTCACTGAGTAACTCGCTTTTTTTGCCGCCATCCTATATTTCATCCCGCAGCGATCACCACTTCAAAGTTGGAATTCCAAGCAGCCGTACAAACCTCCATTTTAATTCATTCGTGCCCAAAACAAGCACGGACTGGAATCACCTTCCCGCTTCCATCGCATCCATCACTGACCCGACCAACTTCAAGAATACCATAAACGCATACCCTTTTTAAACATGCTCCATTTGTTTGTACAGTTTGTTTGTTTTTTTCACCACTTCTCTCTGTAACGCCTTGTGCATTGAGAGAAAATAAATGAAATGAAATGAAATCTACCAGCTCTTCCCTGGCATACACTCACAGTCGTCCACCCATTATCTGCCCACCACTTTCAGTTTCCTCCGTCTGTCTATTATCCACCCACCATCTGTCCGTCATCTATCCATTAAACCCCCATCTGCCCACCACTCTCATAGTTCGCCATCTGTCTACCATTTGCCCACCATCTGCCCATCACTGCCACCTTCCACCATCTGTCCATCATTAGCCATTACCATAAGCCACCAAAATAGTGAGTCCCATCATGCCCACCTCCTGTCCACCTTTCCCATCATCCACCATCTGCCCACTATCTGTCCATCATGACCCATTACCTTAATTCAGCAAAATGTTGGGTGTTGGGTCCCATTCTGCCCACCGTTGGGCAAATTTTCAATGGAGCGGTGGACTTTTCTACGCAATAAACAGATCAGAAAAAGAAACCATTGAGTCTAATATAAAGTGTCTACAAAGTGGCTCTAGGGCTACCGATAAGTACACCAACAGGAAAGCTTGTGGACCTGGGTATATATAATGCATAGCCTGAGCTAAGCTAAAGACAGCGATACTGACTGTGCAGAGAAATCATCTAAGTCAAACGCAAGCGGGCAGAGAGATACTTGCTAGAGTGGGCTTCCCGCCACACCCCCAGAGCCTGGACGAGGTTCTTGTAGAAAAACCAGACCCCTTCTGTCGCAAGATCTTGATCTTACCGCTTCCCAAAAACGTGGACGTAAAAACAAACAGAAAGTGCAAAGAGGAGAGATTGCGATAGCTCCGAAAAACGTTTAAAAAACAAATCAAATGTTTTGTATGTGGATGCTTCGAGGTATAATTTAAAACGGCCAGTTGCACCAGCACCTAGCAACGACAGCTACACAGTCACATGTGCATCGCTCTACACGTCCTCGTTTGCAAAGGCGAAATGCCTTGCCATTGCCTTTGCAATTAAAGCACAAAAACAGAGAGATGAACCACAGACACTTATTATCTACGACTCGCAGGAAGCGTGCCTTTTCTTTTTAAGAGGCCGCTTTCCGATAAAAAAAAAGCTAAGTTTTAAGTGGGAGATCGACGAACAAATGCAGCGTGGTCTCGTGTCCAGGACACAAAGACCTGGAGGGAAACGAAAGTGTCGGTGCTCAAAACGAAAGTGCGTTGCATCAAAAGTCTAACCGGCCTGAAAGAGAAAACGAACGAGAGAATCAAGAGAGGAAGGTACAGGTGATTCCTTACATGCACAAAATTTCGCACAACATTAAGTAGGTAGCTTCAAAGCACGATGTTCAGTTGTCTTCTCAGCCCCGTGTAAGTGGTCGAAATTGTGCAGCATGACTAATCGGCCAGCGTTACCCAAATGCTCGACTCAGCACAAAAACAGGTTCACTCAGGGTGTCGAATGTGGTGTATGACATTACCCTAAGCTGTAGAACGCTGTTATATACGGCAGAAAGACAGATGTTTTAATGAACGTGCAAAGGAGCACAAGCTGAATGTACGCAATAAAGCTGGTAGCCACCTATCTGAGGTATGTGGGCATTCTGGCTGCACACCTAAACTTAACGGCACCAAATTTTTAAAAAGAGCGAAAGATAGGACTGAATGCGAAGTTGTTGCAGCGTTTTTTATTAAAAAAGTTGGTGATCAGTGTGTAAGCATGCCTTTTGTCACCCCAACGAACGCTGAGGTTGACTTTTTAGTAGTAGTAGTAGTAGTAGTAGTAGTAGTAGTAGTAGTAGTAGTAGTAGTAGTAGTATTTTTATTTACAGTAAGCCGGATACAAAGCTCACTGCAGGGGCAAAGGGCTAAAGGCGAACAGCCTGACAAAGGCCCTTGTCCCTCCGCAGTCCATGACAGTGCAAAGATTAGACATCAGCACTGACAAACAATATATATATTCAATACATTGGTTTCAAGCAACCTGAAATTGTAAACACAAAATTCAAACATAAATAGCATAAAAAGTTTACATAACACATTTTAAGAATTAGAGGTCACTCTTGTTAAAATTCACAACTAAACAATATCAATAAAACAACTCAAAAACAGACACAAAATGCATGCGGATGCAAAGAATTCCGCTGTATACACTCGTATAATTTACATAGAAGTTTATGAACAATTTAAGCATTTGCAGAGGCATGAGACTCCATTACGTAGGTTCGATAGTGTAGACCGGTGGTTATGAATAAGTTCTTTATTTGTTTTTTGAAACTCGCACTACTAGCCCTAGAGTTCAATTGATCTGCAAGGGTATTTAAAACCTGAGGTACCTGGTAAGCAATACTTTGTTTTCCATACTTGGTTCTTGTTCTAGGAGCTCGTTTCTTTTGTTCTCGCAGACTGTAGTGTGGTCTTTCGGTGCAACTTTCTTCATATAGCTTAGCCTTTTGTATTAACTGAAGTAATTTAAAATGATATAATTGATCAATTCTGAGTATGGAATGTTTAATGAATAGTGGAGCAGTGCGCAAGTCTTGTAAATTCCCCCTGTAATTTTCAAAGCAGCGCAATATTTTCTTTTGTATAGTTATTAACTTATAGTAATTCCCTTGTGATGTCGTTCCCCAGACTAACATCCCATAACTTACTTTAGAATGGAAGAGTGCATAGTACATACTCATTTTTAACCTCAATGGGATTAAGTGCATTGTTCTAAAAAAAACAACCAACTATTCGCGCTAATGCGGTGATCAGATGATTTACATGTGTGTTCCAGTTTAATTCCTCCTGAAACCATACACCAAAAAACTTTTGTTCCCTAACATGTGCGATGCAATTTCCTTCGAATTTTACAGCTATGTTACTAATAGATTTGTTTATAGGTCGGAGTATCATATAAGTTGTTTTTTTTGCATTCAAGCGCAGTCCATTTTGCCTTAACCAATTTGAAAGATTGCTTAGATAATTATTTACACTGACCTCAAGTGATATTAGATTGTTTGATGAAAAGAAAACATTCGTATCGTCAGCGTACATTATAAGTTCAGGAGAATGAAGTATATCGACAATATCATTTATATAGGCAAGGAACAGTAATGGCCCCAGTATAGACCCTTGGGGGACTCCTTGGTTCAACTTTATCTTTGCAGAAGTAGTGTTATTCAGTTTTACATATTGATAACGATCTTCTAGGTAACTTTTAAACAGTTGTTGTGCAACTCCACGCACCCGATAACTTGATAGATAGTTTTACTAACATTCAAGTTCGTCACCGGAAAATTATGGGGCCCATCCGTGCACTCCATGTTGCAGCTTTATACAACCCTCTTTCTCGGAACTCTCCGGTACAGCCTTCCGGTCCTGTCCAACACGTGCAAGACTAACATCCGTGCACTGCAAAGCGTACTAGCCCAAGCACTTCGGACATGCCTTGGTCTTCCAAGATGCTCATCGACAGCGTCAACTATTGCTATTGCACAAGAACAACCGGTCACAACGCACATCATTGTCGAGACGCTGAGAGCGCACATTCGGCATTTATCATGGCTAGCGTCACATCATTTAGCGTGTTTGACAGCTCGGAGGCCCCATTCTTCGTACTGCGGTATCGTGACAAAACATCAGGACATACTACCGCCTGGCTTCAAACTTGCCATGCATCCAGCAACTGCGCCATGGAGTCTTCGTCAACCTGACGTGCGCTTATCAGTTCCTGGAATCTTTAAGAAGGCACGCATGTCAACGCTAGCCCTGAAGCAACTGACTTTGCATCTGTTGGACGAAAGGTACTTGGGCTATGCGCCCTTGCCAGTGTTCTGTGAAACCGCTGGAGTAATTCAGTGAGGCCAGCAGGACACTAATTTGTGAGTTCAACTCGTTTTTTTTTCCTTCTCGTAGAACTGGAACATTTTTTTTATTTTTTTCATCTCGTGCTTGCGCTACTTGCACACGCGAGTGTTTCTCATTAGTGAGTTTGACAGATTTTTTCCTCTTCTTGTTGAACTAGAACATTTTTTTTTTCTCGTGCTTGCGCAACGCGCTCACGAAAGTGTTTTCCAACATGACACCAATCTGCGCGTTCAACTCATTTTTTTTCTTCTGGTTGAACTGGAACCATTCGGTTTTTTCTTTTTCTTTTGTTTTTACTCCCGTGCTTGAGCTCTGTGCTCACGCGAGTCTTTTCCAACAGAATCGAAAGTTGGACTAGTTGGATATGCATGCTATAACTGTCAGTTCAAGCGCACGAATAAACGCTTGAAACCGTTTATTCATGCACGAATAAACGAACGAATACACACGAGAAAGCACTTGTCCTCTCTTTCTTTGTTTATTCGTGCGCAAGCGCTTGTCCTCTCTTTCTTTCTGTTTATTCGTGCGCTTGAAGTGACAGTTATACCATGCGAGTGTTTTCCCCATCTTTTGAAGTGCCTCTTCGGCTCATCCTCTTCTTTTTCGGTGATTTATTTCCCCGGCATTCTAAGCGGCTTTGCCTGATGGTTGCGGATCATCGCAGCGGTTTCGGACGCACGCTATGTGCGGCGGTGCGAATGCTATTCACTACCCTTCTCTTACCTTTTCTCTTCTGTCTCTAATTCATATTCCCCCTTCCTTGCGCATAACTGTGGAGGTGCCCTCGATTGAGAGAGGCAGTAACGGGACTGCGCTTTTTTCTTCTCGTTTCTCTTTTCAAAGCCAGTTTCTCCCATGACGCCAGCCGAATTGGAAAGAAGCTGCATGACCCCCAAGCTGAACTAGGACACTGCACACAAGGCCCTTCACTGAGATCTCACAAGCGCACTTGTAACGCACAACCACCACAAACCACGTGCAAACGACTTGAAAATTGGGAAGCATATTATTCTGACGGCTAGTGTTGAGCCGTAAAGAAAGTTGTCAACAAAAGTCAGCAACACAAAATCTTCTTCTCGAATACTACCCGTGTTTTTTTTTGGCAAATTAAATGTGCAGTTTCTTTAGCCTTTTGTTGTGCGAAAAATTTATGCGCGAAATAGTGTATGATTCGAGCTCAAAAACGTGCGCAGCTTCGTTCTCATGACTGCCATACCACGCCTTAAGGGGGATTTTTGAAAGGCCTCTCCTATTTACCTTTACCTAGGATTTCTTTTAATAAAAGCTATCTTTACTCGCAAGGAAAAGGTTATTTGCAAATATGGGCCCAAGCTTCACGTCTTACCCGATTGAGAAGTGCAAAATACTTGCAAATAACGTATGCACGCTAATTGTGCTGCTACCTTTAGTATTCTAATAGTGCGATCTCAGATTGTTCCAACGTCATGAAAGAACTATATTGACATAAAAATATGTAAAGGCAGTTATGTAAAGGGGCACGTCGTGTGCGTGGTAGAATTAGTGAAATGGTTAAGCAGCAGATTTATGCTATTTGTCCATACTTCACTGCGGACACACTTCTGCTAAGTTACTGCAGCCGGTAGCTATGTCACGTTTCCTAATCTGGTTTTACGAACGGTGATCTCGCACTAACTAAGGAACGCGCCTGAAAAGTCCATGCGTCTTTAAGCAGTACATTTGCTACTAGGACGACGTGTACACCGAGATGACAAGTTTTCGTGTCATATGAACACCGTATAGAACACTTGAAAAAGCAATCATGGAATTTCGCATCATGCGTTTACTAGTGATGGAAATGCAATGTGAGCGTCATGCGATAGAGCACATCTCGTCGAGTGGTACCAAGCGTGAAGTAATAAACCACATGGTTCACGACATACTCACTTAACATTGTTTAAAAACATTGGCTTTGCAGCTAAACATTAAAAGCGGTGGCTTTCGCTACAAACAACAATTGAAGTATTAAGAAATGCAATAAAGGCTGAAGAGATGAAAAAAAAGCTAATGAAAGGTTAATGTGCGCTATTATATCGCAATCATTGCCGTGCGTGGGAGGGGGGAAGGCGAGGGTGGCACAAAGTCTACACTTTTTATTGACTTACTAGTAATGGGGACACTGCAATGAATCTATCTTCACCATTCCTTACCCCCCCCCCCCCTTATTATTCAAGAATAACCCTAGGCACGCCTGTGATTACAAGTCACAGGCTAACGTCACCTGATAGATAATTTTCTGAATTTATAATAATTTGTTGTCAATTTTAAATATATATATATATATATATATATATATATATATATATATATATATATATATATATATATATATATATATATATATATATATATATATATATATACAAGCATATAAGATAGTGCATTGTGTATGAAGGCGCTATCACGCGCGTTTAAGCGATTTCTAGCAACACAAATACCATTTTTCAAGTTACAACAATACCGAAACTGAAATTGAGAGGGTAGTGGCGCCTTGATTGCCCTGTCTCTCTCTAACTCTTTTTTTTTTACCTGGGATATCGCGGCATACAAAAAGATGTGTTTATTTTGTGGTGCAGTTTTCTTCGTGTCGTCGACTTTTACTGCCCTGAGTCACGTTGCGTGCTGTGTTTTGCAGTTACTGACGAAAGCACAAGCTCTACGCTGAGTATTATTAGCGGTTCCAGGCAAATATTCGCCAAATACTGGCCGTGCGACACCGTCCTCTGTGACTTCTTTGTTCAGTATAATCGACGGAAGTGAAATGTTTTCCCTCGAATTATTACCGCACTAGAATGACAGCGTTCACCAAAGCAACGCTGCCATCGAGGCTTAAAACACATCAGTGACTAGCAGCGCCGCAATCCTTTCTCGACGACGCTCTCTGGGGCCCTGCAAAATGCTTTGACACGTGATGCGGTCTTCGAGAATCGGTGGCCGTTATTCACTCGGCGCATCGCTTGAACAGTGGTGGTCAGCCGACAGCGTACTTTCTTGCCAGTGGTAAGTAGTTTTTTGGACGCGCTTCATACGTTGTGACTTGTTCCCATTGGAATAGTAGTTGTCGCCTAAGGAGATCACATAACGTGTTGGTACTGCATGCCGTTGTAGTTGTGTACACTGTGCTCGCGCGCGACATTTTTCACGACTGCGATTGGTAGTATTATAAAGTTCTGTCAGTTAGCTCCCGCATATGCACTGCTCTACGCTGTTTTTATTTATGTGTGCATTTTGTGCGTTATTAAGTAACGTGGCCTGTGAAAGCTTTAGGAGGTCACTAGGGCATTGTTTAACGCCTTTCCAGCTATATCGAGCAAAGTTGCTAAAAATGCATTTTGTCACCATGAGACTATGCTTAGTGCATTATAAGGGCCAAGTTTTGAATTTGCTGCATGTTAACCAAGTTTGAGCCGTACTCGGAAGAATTTTCAGTCCACTGTAGTGGAGGAGGTGTTATAGTGCATTGCTGCTGACTGGAAGATCGCAGGTTTGATCCCAACTGCGGTGGTCCCATTTTAGTAAACGTAAAATGCCACAGGTCCGTGTTCCGTGCATTGTGCAAAAGCCCAAATCAATATTTCCGGATCCCTCTACTACGGTGTCTCTCATCAACAAAACGTGGCTTTGGGACGTAAAACTCAATATATTGTATTATACAAATTTCAGCTGAAATTTAAAATGATTTTGGCGCTCTACGTGCGTTCAGGCATAAAGTTACATGCGACATAGGTGTTACTTGCAAAATTCGTGTACAGAGGGTGTCGCCAGCACCTCGTGTTCACGAATTTAGAATCTCATTTTCCCTTGAACTCAACTTCTGCCTATAATAAACTGGTATTACTTGCTTCTTAACTTGTACAACTGTATAGCCTGTAGCAAGCACTGGGCATAAAGTTTATAATATAGAATTTTACGTAGAACCATTTGTAGGTTATTCGTGCTCAACAAGTGGAACCAAAAATGGACCGCAGTTTTCCTGGACCCCGGCGAGTATTATAAAGCGGCACTATTATCGTACCCTCTAACTATAGCTCAGGTTGCATTCCGGTATCATAAATGTTATTTTTCACGTGGAAAGTATGCTATAAATATATTCGCTTGTTGCGTATATGGCTAAACGCAGAAATAAGCCATCCTGCACCTAAACTAGATTATATAGTACCTGCATGGCTTGTTTGGTTGACCTGCAGCTTAGCACAGATGAGGAGTGAAGTGTCATCAAATTCTTGTTTGCTCATTGGTGCCATGCTTCACGGTCAACCGAACATGCAAAGGTGCCAACTTGCTCAAGAAGTAGCGCAAAATCCACCGACATGCACCTTGAAACACCGGAATGCTGAGATTGTCGACTGTAAACAAACGTGTGGACCACAGAAATTCAATCAATAGAATCCTAGTGAGCAATATTGCTTGAGCAATAAGTATTGAGCAATAATTGCATAAGTCATGAAGCTTCGGTTCATATAAAAATCACATTTTTTTTTTCAGAGCTAATTGTCGAAGGCCGATTATAGCATGTGGCTGACGGTGATGTTATGTATTATTAGTGGACTAATTTATTCTTCCTGCTGTTATTTTCTAAACTATAAATGAATCAGTGCCTAATGCAATTACTCTCATGATCAGCAAAGTTAACTGTATTTGTCGGTTCCATTGATTTAGTGTTACATTTGATGAGACTATGCCTGCTTAGCCTAAGCTTCGAGATGTCTCGCAACAGCCTTGTTACACAACGTTTTCTCAACATGTGTTTTACCAGAATTCAATGGCAAGAAACCAGATCAAATTATTGGCAATGCTTTAACGAAGAAATTGTTGCAGCCTCCTCTTGACTGGTGAACCTGGTGATGTCTTCATGCAGCCAACGCTGGTGTCAACCTGAGTTATGAATTATTGCAGGTAAGCCACAACCTTTGTTGTAAACATTTATGACAATATTTCTACTGAATAAGCATTGTAATTTATATGTCTTTTCTCACATGTGTTGAGGTTTCATCTGCTTAAGAAACATAAAGAGTGCGGATGTAGCATAGGAATCTTCTTTAACGTATAAGACAGATTCCACAATTCATTTTGAGATTTCAAATACATTTAGTTCTGAAACGGCCAAAACTTTTCATTTGACTCAATTTAGTTTGATCAATAAAAGCAACCTCAGACACCGAAACATCAGAAGAGTATTGTGCCCATGTCATGTGCCCTTGCGTAGCACTCATTACACCAGTTTACATGTTTAGTTTAATAACAGCACTGCGCTCAGGCGATTCGGCGGTCACTTTAGCTTTCGTGTAAGGACCATGGTACAGGGAAGATTTGCGTTATTGCTAGAGCATCATAATAAAAGTAGCATGAATAACATATACATGTTACACATCATGCGGGGGCATAGTCACATTTTTGCTAAGTTTTGCTCTAGCCTTAATATACATGTTTGTGCGGCATTTGTGTGCATGTTTATATACACCTAGAACACCTCATTCCTGAGGGAGCTTGAAATCCAGCTTCTTTCTAAGGCAATGTAGCCATGGTTCGTGATGTTTTGTACAATATTGGATTTTTTATGCTGTTCTCATATCAACATTTCTGAACTTTCCTGAAGCACCATTTTGAAGTCCTTTTACGTATTGAAAGTGAGATGGTGCTTTCACGCTGCTCTTTTTGTAGAATGCTACAGAAGTTTCAGGCTATACTGAAGTGTGATTACACACTAAGTATCTTCGTAACGATTCCCATCGTGAACCACTCAGGCTTACATCCAATCCTTCTTTTCATTGGTTTTTTGATGCATTGTTATGTTGGCAATGAACATTGTCCTATAGTTGTTAGATACATGCAGTGCTTGACGACACCCTATGCTAGCAGAGATACCTTTGGCAAACATTTATTTCTTGCAGATAGACATGCAAAGTAGTGCTTCCTAAGGCATACAGTGCCTGTTGATTTTTTGTGCACGCATCTTCAAGGCCATGTGATTTTTGTCACGAGAGTCAAGTGTAACACAGAACTAAAACATTCCTACTATTGTCATTCGCCTTGTACTAGTTTGTTGCATCATGATAAACGTATACCATAGAATGAACCTGTTTAGTGCAGACTACGAGGATGGAGATGCACTGCTCGAATCTATAAGCCAGTTTACACTTTTTTTAAATGTAATGATTGACTCATACCAAGTGATGCAGAGTTTTTAGGTTTTACGTCCCAGAAACAAGAGTAGCATGTCTGTTGTTTTTCTAGTGGCTTTAAACCAATTCATATGGAGAAAAACATGCTGCAAATACACAACAGAAAGGCACAGTATTTCATTAGTGTGTGACATGTAAATTCTTTCTCAATAAAACTATGGTTATACATTTCCTAAAAACACGATGGCGCACAAGCTTCATTAGTCATATTGTTTTTTTATTTATGTAATTTATGAGTTATGAATGCAACAGCTCCTTTAGTTTCTTCATTTCTTAATTCGCGCAATGGTTTCTTGGGTGTCATTACCTTCGATCATATACTTTAATCCTTAGTTATGCTCATTATTTCGATTCATAATTGCTTTACTACATTCATTTCTGAGGCAGATACATGTCTCACGATTGTTCTTGAAAAACTACTAGCTTGGAATGCAACATAAATAAAAAATTGCACAGTTCAGCATGATGATGCAAGAACTTGAAAACAGTTGCAATAAAACTCTTTGTGGGGCCGTTTTTAGTGTAAAGCTGCCATTCATTTTAAAATAGTGTTAAAACATTCAATAATGTCAGCTTTATCAGAATGCACTCTCGGGACTGCAGCAATAGCCACAAATTTAAAATATGGTTCCTTTGATTATTTATAGGCTGTAAGGCATCAAGCAGGCTGACGCACTGCTTGATGCCTCACAATTTATTGGTGTCATAAAATTTGCAGTCTGTACACAAATGAAGGTCAGCCTTGACACAGTGGTCACGCATCCAATAGATATAGGTTATACTCAATTTGCAGTAGCCACTCTCACTGAACACCTGAAGAAGCCTACTGTGTTACATCTAAACACGGATGCAAAAAATAACAGTAACCAGGGCGCTATATGTATTATTACACTTCTTGCTTAATTTCCCAGACTAAAGAAAGTGGGAGGGCATATGGGGAAAATGCTGTCTTTCAGCTGCTAATGAACTGGAGAAGATTTGCACCGTGACGTCATTTATAATTATATTGTGCTTTGGGGCCTATACCTGAGATATTACCAGAGTCTTCAATACTTTACCTGGTCGTGAAGCTTCGCTTTGTGCCCTGGTAGTGGAGGCCGCAAGGCATCGGGCCGACCGGAGGGAACCTGGCTGCTGGTGCAGTTATGGGGTCAATGCATATGGTCGTAGTGTGCCATCACGTAGTTTTCGCCTTATGATTACTATTGTGCATAGTGTGCTGAGCCTGAAGGTACAATAGAATACCGTGTACCTGCTGGTTACTTGGTTGCTGATCCAGTTACAAAATAAAAGACGAAAAAGTCTGATAGTTGTCGCTGCCTATAGTGATCGGCGCGTAAAGTGGAAGTGTTAAACGCCGCAAGAAGAAACTGGTCACTTCGCATTTGTTTTCCCAAATGTGCATGTGTGCGAAAAGCACTTCGATGAGAGTGACATTCCAGTGGTAAATCGGAGTTGTTGTCAAGTCACCGTCTGACGTTCCGAAACGTTTGCCTATGCTGTGCTGAGAACTTTTAAAGACCTCATGGCGTATTTGTGTATAGTGCAAAAGGATACAGGGCTCACTCGCCTACCAAGCGTCGACAGGAAGCGTCAGCAAGCTACAGAATGTATATGAAACAATAAGGTATTCAAAGCAAATAACATTATATAGATTGCGAACGCAAATATTCTCATGATAAAATCACTATTCATGAAAAAAGGGGGAGGAGCGATTAGAACTTTACTGCAGTTATCAATAATGAAAGACCGAAAGCAAATGCTCCTTCTGACTCCAAACACGTTTTACAAGGAAAAAAGTTAATATTTTTTGAAACGATTGTCTATGCTCGGCTACTGTTAAACGGAAACTGGTCAAATAAATGTACACAAAAAGTATGTGGAAACAATATTTAAAAGAAAGGAGAAGAAAACGGGAAAAAGAAAATTGATTTGATTGATTTGTAGGGTTTAATGTCCCAAAACCACCATATGAATATGAGAGACGCCGTAGTGGAGGGCTCCGGAAATTTCAACCCCCTGGGGTTCTTTAACGTGCACCCAAATCTGAGCACACGGGCCTACAACATTTCCGCCTCCATAGGAATTGCAGCCGCCGCAGCCGGGAATTGAACCCGCGACCTGCGGGTCAGCAGCCGAGTACCTTGGCCACTAGACCATCGCGGCGGGGCACGAGAAAAAGAAAAAAAAGAGAGGAAAATAGAAGAAGGGAAAAAATAAGAAAGAACAAATAAATACAGAAGGAAAAAACGTGAGAATTTTGCTTTATCAAAAAAAAAATAACAGAGCGAGAACAGAAAAGAAAAAATGGGTCAAAAGAAAACAAGAAAATTTCAGAGAAGAAAAAAGCTTGAAAAAAAGAAAAAAGTGAAAACAAGAAATTAAACAAAAAAGTTGGAGGAAGAAAGGTCAAAACTATGTCAATTGCACTCACGAAGTGTAAAATTCCAACAACTATCGAGGACAGTCTGTCACAATTAAAAAGTTTCTTCCTGAGACATGGAAACATGAAGCTATATCTCTGAAGTTTAACAAAAAGTATAGTGAATATTTACAAGTCTACCACTGATATTGTGAGCAACTCGGCGTTTTTTGAAGTTCTGAAGAGGTTTAATAAACGTTAAAGATAGCGGCGAGGCAGCGTGAAGACCCGTCCAGCAGAGACCGGCGCAGCAGTGAACCGAACCACGAGCCGAGAGGGCCGGGCGTTGGCGGTGCTGCTCACTGCAGGCACATCTTTTCACAATCACCCACGCCGAAAAAGAAGCCATCCTGGTGACCTAAGAAGTTTCAGGCAGAGGCTCGTGATACGGTTTCAGGCGGGAGACATAGACGATACACGCCGGTGCACAGCGCACACCAGCGCATGTAGTCCGATGGGGAAACAGGCTCAATTAGAAAATTAACTGAAGAGGTTTTCTCCAAAACGGTGTAAGGCCCCTCTCACCAGGAGACAAGTTTTGAGGATAGTTCCGGAGTTTCGTATGGGATGGCGAGCCACACAAGAGATCCTTGGGCATACCTAGGATCTGGAAGGGTGGAGCTACGGTGTTCTTTCTGGCGTTACTGCTCGTCCGAGGTGAACATATGGGTGAGTTGGTGGCGCTCTTCGGCTTGTCGAGCAGCATCAGGGATAGGTGGAGACTCGGAAGCATCAGGACGGTAGGGTAGTAGGGTATCGATTGTATGCGAAGGCTCGCGTCCATAAAGATTAAATAAGGGTGAAAATCCCGTGGTTGTTTGTATTGACGTGTTATATGCGAATGTGACGTATGGGAGAACACGGTTCCAGTTGCTATGATCAGACGCCACGTACATTGAGAACATATCAATCAGCGCGCAGTAAACCGTTCCGTTAGCCCGTTAGTCGGCGGGTGGTATGCTGTCGTTTTCCGATGAATGACGTGGTATTCGGAAAGCAGAGTTTCGAAGACTTCGGAGAGAAAAGCGCGGCCTCTGTCACTAAGAAGCTCTCGAGGTGCGTCATGTCGAAGAATGAAGCGACGTAAAATGAAAGAGGCGAAATCCTGAGCGGTAGTGCTCGGCAAGGAACTGTTTCGGCGTAGCGTGTCATCTCATGAACCGCCACTATAATCCACCGATGGCCATCTGGTGTCAATGGAAGGGGGCCGTAGAGGTCAACGCCGACACTATTGAATGGCTTGGCAGGGCATGGAAGTGGCTGCAAAGCGCCAGTCACACGTAGCGGTGTTGATTTGCATTGCTGGCAGTCAGGACAGCACTGCAACAATTTGCGTACAAAGTTGTACATACCGCAGCAGTAATAGCGATGGCGAAGGCGTTCATATGTTTTGAACACCCCGGTGTGGCCACATTGCAGATCGTCGTGAAGAGAGGCACATACTTGCGATCGTAAAATGCGTGTATTGACCAGTAGCCACCGGCGGCAATCGGGAGCGTAGTTGCGTCGATGAAGAAGTTGATCGCGGTTAGCGAAATGAAAAGCTTGGAAGGTTAGGCGTGCTAGATAGATATTCGAGAAGATGCGATGCACGGGTCACGACATTTTTCGATGGAAGTTGAGTCGAGATTAGCGATGACATGGTCTGGAGGCAAGTGTTTCCGCACGTCGGATCTGGTGGTAAAGGTGTGCGAGATCGGGCATCAGAGCCAGAGTATTTGCGTCCGCAGCGGTATATGACGCGAATTTCATACTCCTGGATGCGAAGTGCCTATCGCGCAAGGTGGCCAGAATGATCTTTTAACGTGGACAGCCAGCAAAGCGCGTGGTGATCAGTTAAAGGATCGAACAAGGGGCCGTATAAGTACGGCTGGAACTTTCCAAGCGCCCACACCAGAGCCAAACACTCGTTTTCTGTCACGCTGTAATTAGCTTTGGCTTTCGTCAGAGTGCGGCTAGCGTAGGCTACAACGTATTCTGAACAGCTGGGCTTTCTTTGAGCGAGACGGCGCGTAGCCCGACGCCGCTGGCGTCTGTGTGCACTACGGTGGGGGCCGTCGGGTCGAAGTGGTGAAGAATAGGTGGGGAAGTGAGCAGACGACGCAGAGTAGTGAAGGCAACGTCGCATGCAGGGGACCAGGAGAAGAGGTTGCCGTCACCGCGAAGAAGCTGGGTTATTAGTGACATGATGGTTGCAAAATTGTGAACAAAGCGCCGGAAATAGGAGCATAGGCATACAAAACTGCGAACTTGCTTCATAGTCGTCGGCTTGAAAAATTCTGCGACTGCTCCAAGTTTTGCTGAGTCAGGTATTACGTCGTGCTTGGACACAATGTGGCCCAGGATGACGAGCTCGCGTACAGTGAAGCGGCATTTTTTCAGGTTAAGCTGCAGGCCAGCGTCGGCCAGACAAGTCAAAACGTGTCTGAGGCAAAGGAGGTGCGTATGAAAGTCATGGAAGAAAACGACGGTATTGTCGAGGTAAGGCCGCGTTCACACTGAGCATTCGGCCGCCGAAAGTGCTCTGAATCCGGTTCGGCGGCGGCGAGATCCGCCGAAAGGGCCCTCTCCGCGCCGATCGCTCTCGGACCGATTTTTGCGGCGTCTGCCGCCGAATCGGTCGCCGCGGACCAATAGGAGCGCTACTCAAAGAATATTGAAAAATGGCGGCCAAGCCCTACTCACTTGTTATGCTGCAGTGCACGTAACTGAATGTTGAAACCAACGGGAGTTTAACCTACTCTGTGCCTACTTCGCCTCCGTATTTCGTGAAAGAGGTGACCGAGCTTGCTGTTGGCGTGACTGAGCTTGTTGCGGTCTTGCAAAGTGAAACGAACCCTCCAACGCCGCTGGCATCGGTGGTTTGTCTTCTCTTCGTGCATTACAAGACAGCCACTTGCCAGCAAAGTAAGCCGTACTGTCTTTTCTTGCTTCTTGCGTGCGAGAATCGTCGAAGTATACACCACCGGATAGCGTAGTGGCGTTTGCGAGCCGCGACAACAACCGGGTGACAGCGCATCTATCCCACGTTCGCCCCGTAGTAGATGGCATATTCGGCGGCACGGGACGCGTGCAGTGCGAACGACGCTTTGTTTCGGCGGCAGGGGAGGTTCGGTCACTGTAGAAAGCGGATGTTTCAGTGTGAACTAGGCATAAGAGAGGCACGTAATCCACTTGAGGCCACGTAGCCTATTATCCATAAGTCGTTAAAACGTCGCAGGCGCGTTAGAAAGCCCAAAGGACATGACGTTGAACTCGTATAGTCTGTCTGGTGTAATAAATGCAGTTGTTTGGTGATCAGCTTTTGCCATTGAAACTTGCCAGTAGCCAGACCACAAATCTAGTGACGAGAAGAATTCTACTCTGTGAAGATTGTCAATGGCATCATCAATGCGCGACAAAGGACAGACGTCATTGCGGATCATCTTATGCAAATGACGATAGTCCACGCAAAATCGGATAGATCCTTCTTTTTTATGCACCAGGACTACAGGAGACGCCCAGGGACTCTAAGATGGTTGAATCGTGTCTATGAAGCATATCTGCGACTTGATCGCTGATGACGTGGCGCTCTTCAGCGGAGACACGATATGGTCTTTGATGCAGTGTCTGGTGTAGGTTGGTTTCAACATGATGCTTGACTTGCGACGTGCGGCCGAGTTGAGGTTACGATACATCGAAAGAACTCTGGAACCCATGCAGAAGATTCAGCAGGTCGGCATGTTCATTGGGACTGAGGGTGTCGGGGTGGCGCTGGAAAACGTATCATTCGACAACTCCTCGAGTGCCGACAGTGCTTCAGGGTGGGTACAATAGTCATCTGGGACACCAACCAAAGCCGAACGGTCGAGATCCTGCACACGGCCAAGAAATTCTCCCGCAAACGAAGTGACAGGTGTGGGAAGCGGATTGCTTACGAGCATATTGCTTCTTCCAGCGGCAAGGTCAATTGTTGCGAAAGGTAGCGGCAGAGCTTGACGACTCGTAAAGATCCCAGATGGCATAAAAAGGACTGTAGCGTCAGTGTAGGCGTTGCATGAAACACGAACAAGTGCGAAATTTTCAGGTAGAATATCGGTACCTTCATGAACGAGCAACTTGGGCGGCTGATAAAGAGCGTCAAGTAATGGGACATCACACAAGGGTGAGAACTCAACTTCGGCGCGTGCACAGTCGATGACAGCATTATGGTGTGATAGAAAGTCCCACCCGAGGATAACATCGCGCCAACAGACAGTGAGGACAATAAACTCCACATTGTAAATATTGCTTTCGATGGGCACTCTTGCAGGGCAGGCTGCGAGCGGCTTTACTTGCTGTGTGCTAGCTGTGTGGAGCGACAGTCCCGCAACCGGCTTCGTGACTTTGCGTAATAAACGGCGGATATTCGCGGCAACAACAAAAACAGCGGTGCAGGTGTCCACAAGTGTGAAAGTACAATAACCTTCAACAGTTACTACGACCACGTTAGCAGGAGAAGAGCGAGGGCTTACACAGTTCTAAATGGCGCAGTTTTTACCTCTTGAACTGCGGTGCTTAGTTTTCCTGGTCGGAGGGTCCAGGCTGGCGACACATGAGGGAGGGCAATCGCCGAAGAGGAGAGGGTGCGCGCTGTGGCTGGATGTCAAGGTGGTCAGTACGGGCATAACGAGGTGACGAGACCAGCCTGTAATGGGCGAAGGGTTGACTTCCGAGTTGCGACGACCGGGCATAGTGGCCGAACGTCTGAGGTCGACGGTGGCAGTAGCGGGCAACTTTTCCGCAAGCGTAGCAAATCGGTTGGTTATCAGACATCCTCCAAGGATTCTGATAACCAACGTCCCAAAACCACCATTTGATTATGAGAGACGGCGTAGTGGAGGGCTCCGGAAATTTTGACCACCTGGGGTGCTTTAACGTGCACCCAAATCTGAGTACACGGGCCTACAACATTTCCGCCTCCATCGGAAATGCAGCTGCCACAGCCGGAATATATGTCAAGCAGACAGAGCTACATGCAGCTCTTCACAACTTGGAAAAATCAACGCACACATTCGTTGCATGCAACAAAGACTTCATCGCTACCACTTGACGTTTGCTAGTGTTGTGGCGCAAGAGCAGTTGCACCACATAGCTGTGCAAGACTTACGCAAGTTGTAAAAGCGTGCAAAGTCAATTTTTGCTCTAAATGCATTATGAACCCGAGAAAACAACTTTTTGTGCCGCATGTTGACGTCTCCTGCGTGGGACGCATTTGACAAATTTTCCGATTTGAGGAGTCATGTAAGGCTTTTGACTTTACATTCTTTATTGTGAGGTAAGAAAAATAACAAGTCCTTGGTCCATAACATCAACTTATGGCAGACACGGCCCATTAAAAGCAAAACGAACAGAGCTGAGCCAAGTGAAATTTTGAGAAGGAAGGATGTACAGGAGAAGCCGACTCCACCCAAAGTCAAACAGAAAAAAATGCTTTTGGTTTCGTGTACAATGTTGATTTCGCTGCTAACATGTTTTACCGAGTTATTTTTCAGTGATGAATTCTGGCAATGTACAGCCTAATTGAACTGTCTTGAGCATTATGCTTTTCTTGTTTATTCATAAAGTTGGAGTTGCTTGTTGATCCGAACTCCTCTTCCTAAATAAGTGCTTTGCAAAACTTAAAGACGTTCGATTACTGCCCCCACTCCACCCGCCCCGTTAGTGTCAAGTTGGTTTGCATATTGGTTTCATTAATTTTTTCTAGTAGCAGATGCAGAGTAGGTACGTAGAGTTTGAATTATTCTTTGCTGTTTCTTTTATTTGTTGATGTATAATATTATTTAGCAGATTGAAAATGCGCCAGAATGATGAGTTGCTTACAGTATTAGTGGTAACTTTTCCCCTTTACAGTAAAAAGAATGAAAAAGGCAGAAAAAACACAGCGTGAGTAAGCTACACAGCACAGTAAAGAACCGACAAACTACATAGCAAAGCGTACCGAGCTTAGAAAGCTCTAAGGCACTGTAGGGATAAATTAACGCAAAAAACACACAAACGAAGTATTTCTTGAATATCATCACTTGCGAAATTAAAGGCACTGATTTATTCAAAGTGACAGTTAGTGTAATAGGTGCGAGACAATTTAATATATGTATATTTGTATACAGAAACAACAAATTTATATATGGCCTGGAAGGTTAGGTATGCGCTGTGAAAAGTTGGAAGGACGCGTTAAAAACCACCATAGTCATTGCAAAACTTATGATTGTAGGCAATAGTTCCTTAGATGGTTCAGGAAAAAAATAAGCATGCTTTTATAATGGTAGCCTAAATTAAAGTGGGATCAGCGTGCTGCCGAACTTCTAGATTCAAGGCCTCATTTGATGCTAAACTTCACTCTATTAGATCTGTCCCCAATTTCCTTGAAGCTAACATTACTCTGAGGACGTATGCATTCTTCATGGCTAAATTTAATAACGTTTCACTGGTCCGGCGCGTGCCGTACAATTGTAGCGCCGCAGCCACTCCGATGGCCCAAAATGGGCGAGGGCGCCCTTAGCTCCTGTCCTATATTTGCTCCTGTCTCTATATCAAACTTTCGCCGAAGCTTCATGAACAGTAAAAGTATTCAAGGACTCTGATGTTACTACGTCTTCTAAAACACACCCACCAATTCAGTGATTGTTACAGGTGTGGTATAAAGGTGCCCTGAGCTATTGCTGCTTCATAGGGCAAATGTGCTTCAATGTTTATAAAGAACATCAAAAGTCATAAACTGAAGGGTTACTCTCTGATTGATATGTGGGGTTTAACATCCGAAAACCATCATATGATTATGAAAGACGCCGTATTGAAGGGCTCCGAAAATTTTGACCACCTGGGGTTCTTTAACGTGCACCCAAATCTGAGCACATGGGCCTACAACATTTCCACCTCCATCGGAAATGCAGCCGCCGCAGCCGAGATTTGATCCCGCGACCTGCGGATCAGCAGCCAAGTACCTTAGCCACTTGACCACCATGGCGGGGCAGGTTTCTTCTCTAATATATCCTTACTTAGTCAGAAGTGTATTTGCAAAATGAAATTCAATATTCCGGTCAGCAGAACACTTTGCTTGGCTGATTGGTCTATGTTCCGGTAAAAGCCATAAAATTAGGCCTGTTTTTTCGTGAAGAATTACTGAGACAAAGGGTTGAAGGGGCACAATTGTTTTACTGTTTAATAATCATATACTGCAACAAAGTATGTACTAGATGCACAGACATGCGCAGCAAGCTGGGCATACATGGAGCGCATAGCACCCTTATGACAACCTGTTTTCTAAAAACGTGCTTTCTCCTGTGAGAGAAACAATTAAGTATTACTGATACATAAGGATCTCTATGCTTTCATATGAATGCCTAGAAAAATATAATGAACCATCATGTCCCTGCTTTTACTAAATATGTGAACCTTATTCAGCCACAAATCACGCTGTGAATTACAGTGGGTCCCGAACGTGGACGTGTTGTATATTCTTTATTGTAATCTTTGCAAGTGTGCGTTCTTATTCATGCATTTTCTTGTCTGACTGACACGCATCTTGCCACAGGATAGCAGAAATTCCTCAGCACCAGTGCCACAATTTGCACACCATTTGATGTGCTTTTTGCCACAACCATTTTTGTTGCTCCTGTTAGATAGTGTAGGTCGGCGTAGCTAAAACAGCTTTCCAAGCTCAGAACAGGCAATCTGCAGACTTTGTCTGTTTGCAACCTTTTCTTAGGTTATGTGCACCCCGGTGTATCCAATGCATGAGCTGAGGCCTCATATTTCTCTATTTCTACTCAAGAACCATGATGGTCACTTTTGAACTTCTGGAAGAACAATTTGGTGAAAACAATAAGGAGCTTGTGAGGGGAGCCATTTAATTACAACCAGTTCAATTGGTTTAGAAAAGCTTTCTGTATGTTGTTTGAGCTACACTTTTCAAGTGCAGATTGGAGGTGATGTTGAGTTGCACTCCTTTTATAGTTGTTGTAGGATTACTTGTATGGTAGCAATCCTTTTGTAGACCTAGGTAATGAAAACAGGTGTGCTGGCTCTGTAAGGTGATGCATAAACTTATAAATTTCAACAAGCCACAACCCGGGAACTCTTGCGTAAACACCAATTCCTTCGAGAGACAGCAAAAGGCCACTAAAGCATTGTTACAGTGTGATAAGTAGCGGAGGTTGGTTCTTCTAAAATAAATAAAAATGCTAACATAGCTCAAAACATTCAAATTTTTCACCATTGAAATGGCGTTGCGAGGCACAGTTGCTAGAAATAACAACAAACTGCTCAACATATGGGTTACACAAATAGCCTATGCAGATGCTTTGTCTTTGAACATGAGAATCTACATTAGAACTGATGAACTTCTCTGAAAGCTTAAGAAGCTACAATCATGTCTGCAGCATTCCAGATGGCAACACCACCACTCTCGTCTAGGCAACGTCTTGTACAGAAAAACAGTTCATTGCATGGAGCAGAATGAAAAAGGTGCTCAAGATCAACTGAAAAGAAGTACCCTGTCACGAAATTTGCTTGAAGAAACTGGGTGATATACTAGAAAATATCAGTTCAAAATGGGTCTTTCACAACACCTGAGCCGCTTCATTAGAAACAGATGAATCACAATCTAGCACGTACCTTTTTCACTCAGAATTGTCCTGAAAGCAATGACCTGCTTATGTGTCTTGGCCATGAAGAATAGAAAAAGGGCGTTGTTCTGGATAGCTGCAATAGATCGTGCAAGTTCTGCAGGTTTAATGTTTTTACACAGAGCCACCACATTTCTTTTGCTCTTGTTTCATTGGCTTTTATCTTAAGGTTCTTGTTGACTGCCCGTTGTGCCATTAAATTACATGAATCTATACTTTGCCCTAAAGCCACTGCTTTGAAGCTCAAACAATTTTTTTATCTTGTACAATAACACGAAAACCATGACAGAGTCTTTGTGACATAAAATGGAAGGTTTTTCCTGGTTGTACTAATCTTTCCCCACCTTCATATAAGCAATGATGCCTTTCTTTCACACCAGCTTTTCTGGCGACTCATCGGCACAATGAAAGTAATTCGCGAGCTGGCAAAGACATTTTGGCTGAATTTTGGACCTTTGATGAGAACACAATTATAATTTTTGTAATGGGGTTATTTATAACACCACGAGGCCTTTTTGGGTGTAACCAGGAGGCCCTTGGGGAATAATCAACATGCTTAAAACTCTTCGTATTCCAGAAACTCTATGGCGTGCACTCAAGAAAGGTCCAAAATTTGGCTACAAATCATCTATTATGGGTTACAAATTACTTATCATGAACCAGTAGCTTGTTGAATAAGCGAATGAAGACGTTAGGGTCCGCTTCATACAAGAGGGCATAAGTTTATTAACCGGGGAAAATTGGCCAATTTACAAGACAGATTTTTATGGCAGCTGTTGTGTTCTATGTACAATAATTTCTGGTGCTTCAAGTGAATAAAAACATTGGCTTTGTGGCAATAAATGCAGTTTTGTATAATTTCAAGGCAAAGCAGGAAGTCTACAAGAATTTCTTTGAGGTAAAAGCAAGCAAAAAAGAGTAATGTAAAGCAATGTTACTGAGTAAAAATTTGAGCTTGTGAAACTTGCACCCTTTATTGCAGCTGGTAAGAACAGTGCTTTTTGTCTGCTTCGTCGTCTAGCTTCCCAAGCCAAATGTTCTTTTTAGGATAATTTTAGTGAATGAGTTATGTGGCAGAATGTACTTAGTCAGCCTTTAGCAAGGGACGTGGCAATTAAGAATATATATGTTATTTATGAATTTAAAAGAATGAACTGTGGCATGCAGATGTCATTTGTTGTGCTGATATCATAACTGAAATCAGTTTAGAGCTATCTAACTTAAGTATGAGTTACAACACTTGATAAACTCTCATTGGCATCCCAAAAGTATTTAGCGAAATAACACAAGTTTATCGAAATTTCTGCATAAAGATATTTACGAAGGTCCATTTTGAGCTGTAATTCTATTGGTTTATTTTCATTATTTAGGTAAGCATACAATCTTTTTTCGGAAATGCTCTGGGCATATTGTCTTACCAACAACTTTTACAAAAAGCCAATTACAAAAGTCTGTATGCACACAAATATGGACAGCTTTAATGCATTCACCAATGTCTCACAATCCAAGTGCAAAAAACGGAATGGCTATAGCTTAATTTGATGTGAAATAGAACAAGGACGACTGACAGCAACTGTTCAAGAAATGAATTCTGAGAATATGGAGCTCAAAGTCATCGCTGCCAGAAGCTGATAAAGCGAAACTCGGAAGGAAGCTGGCTTTAATTTTCATTGGAAAAATGCATCTTTGTGGCTACCTTGAGCTCAATTTGTCCTCTTTGTGTATATGCCAATATGGTGGCACTTTGTCAAGGGAAAGCTGAAAATTTGCATTTCGTTATGCCTGTTTTTCACAAAGCTTTTTACGAGAGTCGACCAGTAAAATGCTTGTTTCTAAACTTCTACATATTTTGATCGAAAATCACACTATCATTTGGAACATGGTTTGAGGATTACAGAAAAAACTATTTGAAAAACTGAACATTTCAACCAAATATACAATTCCCAATGCCACGTCTTCCTAATGTAACAGCTAAGCTCCGTTGCTATAAAAGACCAGTTTATGACTGAAAATTCCCTCTCTGTCACCAACTTCGATTGAATTTTCGGTAGGGTCTATACTACAGCTGAGTTGACGTTGAGTACGCGCGTTATTTGTCCTGTACAGGGAATGGTTTTTCTGTGTAAGAAGCGGCATAGGTGAGAGTAGAGGTGTTGCCTTCCGAAGTGCCGCTGGCATGGTGGTAAAGTTTTTGGGACCCTTCCTAAGTTCCTTGTAATGGTCACCTCCATCAATTTTAATGGATATTATGTCGAAAGACAAAACATTTGCATAGGCTCTTGTGTCACTCCTGCTTTGTGCACTTTGTTCACATGTTTCATTGACCGTGCTTTGCACCAGCACTTTATTGTCAGTACTAATAAAATATACAGATATGCCGATTTTTTTTCATTATATAAAAGCAACTAACCACTACTAGATATCAACCCCTTCCAAACAATCTCTTTGTGCATTTTCCCAACTCCGAAGTTAGTGCTGTTGCACATTAGTTTACAACTTGTAACTCTTTGAGAATTGCAGTATTTGAACATCACCCTGTAGAGCTGCCACACCTGCTGGCTTTACTCACCTAGGTCAGCAAAAGGATTGCTGTCGTTTGACTTTTCTGCACTTGCAAGGTCATGCACAAAAGAGACATACAAAAATTTTTTCAAAACCATTTGGATCAGTTGTTCATGGCTGGTTTTCCTCACACGCCCAGCAGGAGTTGTGAACGGTGAAGCCTGAGCTTGAGCGTTATTTGCACCGGGTTGTACACTAGCTAAAAAAGGTTGCAAACAGACTTGCTTGCAGATTGTACTTTTTATAAGGGTGGAGGGGGCTGTTTGAACTCTGCCCACATATAGCATCTGACGGCAGCAATAAAGCTCTTTACTGCAAGAAACGCTATATTGTGCACAAAATGTGTACAGGTGTTCGCAAACCTATGCTGTTCTGATTCAAGATGCATGTTAGCCAGAAAGGATAATACCTAATAAGCATGCATAGGAACATGACTTTTTCCGACATGTGAAAATGGGGCATATTTGCTGGCTGACTGCAATTCATGTAATTGTGAACCGTGCCTGAACAAGATACCGATTTTCAGGAGAAGCAGCTACACTACCACTTACACATTCTGGGCAGCATCCCATTAAAAGCGCAGTGTTTCTTACATATCATTGTTACTTCATTGTCTCTCGCGCAGGCAGAGGGCAAGTTCTTGATCACAGGTTTTATTAGATTGGTATGTGCTCGACCTTGCTGCACATGTCTGTGCGTATATGATGAATAAACCGTTCAAGTTTGTGGCCTAATTAACCACTTCCTTCATTATTGTTTATGTAAAAACAGCCATGGTCTTGTGATTTTTACGCAATAAATGAATGCATTTTTCTGAAAGTGTAGAAGTGTAAAGACGTGTGGTGGTAGGGGCCTGGCATAATGACTAGTAGTGGGACTTGTGTGAGCAAGCTGTCAGTTAACATGCCTAAGGAAAAAAACATGTCCTGAACTGTTTTTTAACGTTAAGCCCCAAGTGTACTTGATCAATGAGTGTTCCCTCAGAAGTATTTGTGCGCTCTTTCTTTTCTATTACTGTTCGCTTTTTCATTTATTAGCATTTGCGTTGACACCACTTCTTTTTTTGTCTGTGTTTGCATGCCAGAGAAAAAGATCAGCGCGCCTGCAGTGCTCGGTGTACCCATACCAGGGCTGATGTCACAAGCCTGAATGAGCACTTTTGCTTACTTTATAAGCAATTTAAAACATATTGGCTAAATTCTGGTACTGGAAGTCGTTCAAAAGTGTTTCGGGGTTTAACTTTTATGTCAGAGATAATTTTGGCTTTCGTTTAAACTTTTGTTGAGCAAAAGCAGTTCATTTGTTTTTACTCTATTTTATTATAGCATGCCTGGAAATGTACTTCAAGCACACCACATGGGGCCAGCTGTGCCACTTCCAACTGCTTCGTTCCCATCTGCAAGCTGAAAAGAAGTTACTTTAGTTACTTTATGAAGAAAGCCAGTGGGGCTTATAAGGTATGCACCACAGCAGGAGGAACAAATAAACACAAGTCTTTTTGCAAGAAACATCATTGATTGTGTGCTGCAGCAACACGTGGCTGCTTGCTTGGCCACAAATATACGCAGACAAGGAAGCTTTTTAACATCAGTGGCAGGATGCCATCAGTGGCAAATTCTCTAATCAATTTGTGAAGTGCAATGTCTCTTTAGTTAATTTACGAATCTGGCTTCCAACACTCATCAATATAATCACTTTCTTAGAAAACAACTCGTTCCTTAGTGATAACCTGCATGGATTCCAGAAACAGTACTCATGCGAGACCCAACTTCTTTGCCTTACTAATGACCTTTTTCTTGCCATTGACGCTTCTTCCCTTGTTGACTGTATTTTTCTCGACTTTGCTAAAGCTTTTGACACTGTATGCCATAAACTGCTACTGCTAAAACTAAGCAAACTTAATCTTGATGCTAACATATTAAAATGGATTGAATGCTTTTTAATAGACCGCTCCCAATTTGTAACTGCGAATGAATGCAACTCTCCCCTCTCACCCGTAACCTCTGGCGTCCCCCAAGGATCCGTTCTTGGCCCACTACTCTTCCTGATTTACATTAACGATTTGCCACATAACATCTCTTCTTCTATTAAACTTTTCGCCGATGACTGTGTTATTTACCGAGAAATTAAAACCCCTTCTGACCACCTTGCCCTTCAGTGTGACTTAGACAATGTTTCATCTTGGTGCGATACTTGGCTAATGAAGCTTAATGTTACTAAATGCAAAGTAATGACAGTCTCACGTCGAACATGTAATATTTCTACTAACTATGTACTTAATAATTCTCTCCTTACTAAAGTTAGCTCATACAAGTACCTTGGCATTACAATTTCTGACAACCTTTCCTGGCAGTCTCACATTGACATTATTAAATACAATGCTAACCGCACACTTGGTTATTTACGCCGTAACTTCTCCCTTGCCCCGATGCAACTGAAACTTCTGCTCTATAAAACATTAGTCCGACCAAAGCTAGAATATTCATCATCTGTATGGGATCCCAACGTAAACATCCATATCAGTAGCATCGAAGCAATTCAAAATCGCGCCGCTCGTTTCATTTTGTCCAACTATTCCCGTACAGCAAGCGTAACCCATATGAAGTCAACCTTGAATCTACCCAGCCTATCATTTCGCCGCAAAATCTCGCGCTTGTGCCTCTTCCACAAGTTGTACCATACCATGCACTCACTGAGTAACTCGCTTTTTTTGCCGCCATCCTATATTTCATCCCGCAGCGATCACCACTTCAAAGTTGGAATTCCAAGCAGCCGTACAAACCTCCATTTTAATTCATTCGTGCCCAAAACAAGCACGGACTGGAATCACCTTCCCGCTTCCATCGCATCCATCACTGACCCGACCAACTTCAAGAATACCATAAACGCATACCCTTTTTAAACATGCTCCATTTGTTTGTACAGTTTGTTTGTTTTTTTCACCACTTCTCTCTGTAACGCCTTGTGCATTGAGAGAAAATAAATGAAATGAAATGAAATCTACCAGCTCTTCCCTGGCATACACTCACAGTCGTCCACCCATTATCTGCCCACCACTTTCAGTTTCCTCCGTCTGTCTATTATCCACCCACCATCTGTCCGTCATCTATCCATTAAACCCCCATCTGCCCACCACTCTCATAGTTCGCCATCTGTCTACCATTTGCCCACCATCTGCCCATCACTGCCACCTTCCACCATCTGTCCATCATTAGCCATTACCATAAGCCACCAAAATAGTGGGTCCCATCATGCCCACCTCCTGTCCACCTTTCCCATCATCCACCATCTGCCCACTATCTGTCCATCATGACCCATTACCTTAATTCAGCAAAATGTTGGGTGTTGGGTCCCATTCTGCCCACCGTTGGGCAAATTTTCAATGGAGCGGTGGACTTTTCTACGCAATAAACAGATCAGAAAAAGAAACCATTGAGTCTAATATAAAGTGTCTACAAAGTGGCTCTAGGGCTACCGATAAGTACACCAACAGGAAAGCTTGTGGACCTGGGTATATATAATGCATAGCCTGAGCTAAGCTAAAGACAGCGATACTGACTGTGCAGAGAAATCATCTAAGTCAAACGCAAGCGGGCAGAGCGATACTTGCTAGAGTGGGCTTCCCGCCACACCCCCAGAGCCTGGACGAGGTTCTTGTAGAAAAACCAGACCCCTTCTGTCGCAAGATCTTGATCTTACCGCTTCCCAAAAACGTGGACGTAAAAACAAACAGAAAGTGCAAAGAGGAGAGATTGCGATAGCTCCGAAAAACGTTTAAAAAACAAATCAAATGTTTTGTATGTGGATGCTTCGAGGTATAATTTAAAACGGCCAGTTGCACCAGCACCTAGCAACGACAGCTACACAGTCACATGTGCATCGCTCTACACGTCCTCGTTTGCAAAGGCGAAATGCCTTGCCATTGCCTTTGCAATTAAAGCACAAAAACAGAGAGATGAACCACAGACACTTATTATCTACGACTCGCAGGAAGCGTGCCTTTTCTTTTTAAGAGGCCGCTTTCCGATAAAAAAAAAGCTAAGTTTTAAGTGGGAGATCGACGAACAAATGCAGCGTGGTCTCGTGTCCAGGACACAAAGACCTGGAGGGAAACGAAAGTGTCGGTGCTCAAAACGAAAGTGCGTTGCATCAAAAGTCTAACCGGCCTGAAAGAGAAAACGAACGAGAGAATCAAGAGAGGAAGGTACAGGTGATTCCTTACATGCACAAAATTTCGCACAACATTAAGTAGGTAGCTTCAAAGCACGATGTTCAGTTGTCTTCTCAGCCCCGTGTAAGTGGTCGAAATTGTGCAGCATGACTAATCGGCCAGCGTTACCCAAATGCTCGACTCAGCACAAAAACAGGTTCACTCAGGGTGTCGAATGTGGTGTATGACATTACCCTAAGCTGTAGAACGCTGTTATATACGGCAGAAAGACAGATGTTTTAATGAACGTGCAAAGGAGCACAAGCTGAATGTACGCAATAAAGCTGGTAGCCACCTATCTGAGGTATGTGGGCATTCTGGCTGCACACCTAAACTTAACGGCACCAAATTTTTAAAAAGAGCGAAAGATAGGACTGAATGCGAACTTGTTGCAGCGTTTTTTATTAAAAAAGTTGGTGATCAGTGTGTAAGCATGCCTTTTGTCACCCCAACGAACGCTGAGGTTGACTTTTTAGTAGTAGTAGTAGTAGTAGTAGTAGTAGTAGTAGTAGTAGTAGTAGTAGTAGTATTTTTATTTACAGTAAGCCGGATACAAAGCTCACTGCAGGGGCAAAGGGCTAAAGGCGAACAGCCTGACAAAGGCCCTTGTCCCTCCGCAGTCCATGACAGTGCAAAGATTAGACATCAGCACTGACAAACAATATATATATTCAATACATTGGTTTCAAGCAACCTGAAATTGTAAACACAAAATTCAAACATAAATAGCATAAAAAGTTTACATAACACATTTTAAGAATTAGAGGTCACTCTTGTTAAAATTCACAACTAAACAATATCAATAAAACAACTCAAAAACAGACACAAAATGCATGCGGATGCAAAGAATTCCGCTGTATACACTCGTATAATTTACATAGAAGTTTATGAACAATTTAAGCATTTGCAGAGGCATGAGACTCCATTACGTAGGTTCGATAGTGTAGACCGGTGGTTATGAATAAGTTCTTTATTTGTTTTTTGAAACTAGCACTACTAGCCCTAGAGTTCAATTGATCTGCAAGGGTATTTAAAACCTGAGGTACCTGGTAAGCAATACTTTGTTTTCCATACTTGGTTCTTGTTCTAGGAGCTCGTTTCTTTTGTTCTCGCAGACTGTAGTGTGGTCTTTCGGTGCAACTTTCTTCATATAGCTTAGCCTTTTGTATTAACTGAAGTAATTCAAAATGATATAATTGATCAATTCTGAGTATGGAATGTTTAATGAATAGTGGAGCAGTGCGCAAGTCTTGTAGATTCCCCTGTAATTTTCAAAGCAGCGCAATATTTTCTTTTGTATAGTTATTAACTTATAGTAATTCCCTTGTGATGTCGTTCCCCAGACTAACATCCCATAACTTACTTTAGAATGGAAGAGTGCATAGTACATACTCATTTTTAACCTCAATGGGATTAAGTGCATTGTTCTAAAAAAAACAACCAACTATTCGCGCTAATGCGGTGATCAGATGATTTACATGTGTGTTCCAGTTTAATTCCTCCTGAAACCATACACCAAAAAACTTTTGTTCCCTAACATGTGCGATGCAATTTCCTTCGAATTTTACAGCTATGTTACTAATAGATTTGTTTATAGGTCGGAGTATCATATAAGTTGTTTTTTTTGCATTCAAGCGCAGTCCATTTTGCCTTAACCAATTTGAAAGATTGCTTAGATAATTATTTACACTGACCTCAAGTGATATTAGATTGTTTGATGAAAAGAAAACATTCGTATCGTCAGCGTACATTATAAGTTCAGGAGAATGAAGTATATCGACAATATCATTTATATAGGCAAGGAACAGTAATGGCCCCAGTATAGACCCTTGGGGGACTCCTTGGTTCAACTTTATCTTTGCAGAAGTAGTGTTATTCAGTTTTACATATTGATAACGATCTTCTAGGTAACTTTTAAACAGTTGTTGTGCAACTCCACGCACCCGATAACTTGATAGATAGTTTTACTAACATTCAAGTTCGTCACCGGAAAATTATGGGGCCCATCCGTGCACTCCATGTTGCAGCTTTATACAACCCTCTTTCTCGGAACTCTCCGGTACAGCCTTCCGGTCCTGTCCAACACGTGCAAGACTAACATCCGTGCACTGCAAAGCGTACTAGCCCAAGCACTTCGGACATGCCTTGGTCTTCCAAGATGCTCATCGACAGCGTCAACTATTGCTATTGCACAAGAACAACCGGTCACAACGCACATCATTGTCGAGACGCTGAGAGCGCACATTCGGCATTTATCATGGCTAGCGTCACATCATTTAGCGTGTTTGACAGCTCGGAGGCCCCATTCTTCGTACTGCGGTATCGTGACAAAACATCAGGACATACTACCGCCTGGCTTCAAACTTGCCATGCATCCAGCAACTGCGCCATGGAGTCTTCGTCAACCTGACGTGCGCTTATCAGTTCCTGGAATCTTTAAGAAGGCACGCATGTCAACGCTAGCCCTGAAGCAACTGACTTTGCATCTGTTGGACGAAAGGTACTTCGACCGCATTCTTGTTTACACCGATGGCTCCACTAATTCCAACAGCTCCACAGGAGCAGTGGTTGTTCCATCTGAAACTGTGTTGCTTCAGTACAAGTTTTCTCACACCACGACGTCGACAGCAGCAGAGCTCGCAGCACTTCAAGGTGCAGTAAAGTACATTCTTCACCAGGAACCTAACCAATGGGCCATCTTTTGCGACTCCAGGTCAGCCTTACAGTCACTACGGTTTGTTCTGCAGCACGGGCTACATGAACAATCAGTATATCAGATAAGGCACGACTACCACGAAGCGCTCGCGGAAGGTCACGATATTGTATTTCAGTGGTTGCCGAGTCATTGCGGAATCGTTGGCAATGACGGCGCAGATGAAACTGCTCGATCGGCTCATGACCAAGACCAGCGCACGCCCATACCACTCTTGAGAACGGACGCTGCAAGGCTACTACAATCACTTGCTCGCCGTATATCTCTCCTACAATGGAATACGCAGGGTTTCTCCAACACGCACCTGTATTCGATCGACCCAAACTTGCAACTTCATTTGCCATCCGGGTTCCCACGATGCGCTGAAACTTTACTGTGTCGTATGAGGTTGGGCGTGGCATTTACGAATTCGTACTCTCGTCTCCTTGGAATGGCGAGCACTTCGGCATGCAACATCTGCGCCAGCGAGGAAACGCTTGAGCACATTCTATGTCATTGCCCGGCATACCAGACCGAACGACGTATTATGGAAGCCAAGCTCTGTCAGCTGGATTCACGGCCGCTTACAGAAGAGAAGATCCTGGGACCTTGGCCAACGGCTTCCCATACGCGCAAAGCCACGAAAGCCCTCTTGTACTTTTTAAGGAACACCAAACTTCACGACCGCTTGTGAAAGAACTGTGCGAGGCCATGCTGCGTAGTTTCGAGCTGACTATTTATGCTTCTCTTTCTTACTCCTCTTCTTTTCTGTCTCTTTTCGTTCTATTATTCCCCTTTTCCCCCACCCCAAGTGTAGGGTAGCCAACCGAGCCAAGCTTGGTTAACCTCCCTGCCTTTCCTCTCTATTTATCTCTCTCTCTCTCTCTCTCTTTACTAACTTTTAGATAGTTTTACTTGAAGTGTGGTCTCGCTCTTGCAAGGATTTTCATATTTTGGTATTTATTTTACCCGACACTCGTTTTGCTTGACACAAATTAGTTGGTATTCACCGAGCGCGTTCGGACACCCCGGTACAGGCTGTTTTATCTTCCTTAGTCTGTTCTTGCGTGTCTTCTTTATTGCTTTTGCATGCTTTTGTTTTTTATTGCACGGGTCGGGTCTGCCGAGAGTGCAAGAAAGAGTAGTGTTTAGTAAGTGAAGCCGACTTCTATTTTCTATGTTGTTATGTATTGTTTCATTCCCCCGTGATTTCCGTGTTTTTAACTTCTTTTAGACACTTACTTTACTTAATACTACCACAAGTTAAACATTTTACGCCCTCCTCTTCCACAGCTTCTATTTGGAAGGTGCCATTTTTATATTATAAACCATGTAACGTCTTCATTTCGAAGTTCAGTTTGCCGCGTGTTATATAGGTGTGCATGATCTTTGATATTTGATCCCACTGTAAGCATTTGCATTTTCTTTTTGCTTATAGAATTTGGGTATCGTTTATATTGTTTCTTATCTTGCTCTTCTGTGTACAAATATTACAGGCAGCTTTTGGCGCATAAAGACGCTTGTTCAAGCACAAGTAAACTCAGTTGCAAGTCAGCGCTTTTCTGTGTTCTGGTTGTCTCCTTTTGTCTTCGTCTAAATTGCGCTGAAGCCTATCCAATTTTGTCCGAAGGGTATTCTCAGATAAATGGCACTTGAAAACGGAGAGTTCTGCAAAGCGGACTGCATCTATGCATGTGGCATTGAAGAGACAGTGTTGTGCAGTGATGGCAATTCTCTTCTCATCATTTTCTGGTTGGAAGTTTTTTGTTATGATAGTACCAGCTTATATTCCCGTGCGGCGATGATACCACACTGCGCACTTGTGTTGTAAAAAAAACGAGGAAGTAGTAGCGGCAGCATGCCTTTTTTTCTGGTGCCATTTATATGCCCTGTCTGAGGTATGTATGTACGTGGACGTTGATAAAGCAAACCACTGGGACAGAATAGCATGGGTGGTGTCAAGCTTCTATGCTTGATAGCGCGGAATGGATCTTCGACCACAATGGCTGCATTTAGATGAGGACTAAATATAAAAAGAACACCCGTCAAGCAAGAGATATGTGTGCATTGGTGAACCACAAAAGGTCACAATCTTGATACGCACACTGCAGCGTACTTAAGAATGATATAGTTTTGGCATATGAAAGCCTAGCAATTATTCATGTTGAATAACCATGTTCAGTTTAGGCTGACTCAGGCAAGCGGATAAAACTGAAACTGTGTGTTAGGTGAATTCAACGAGTAAACATCAAAGAGATTTGACACTTCTCTAGCAACGCATGAATTCCGAAGTTAGTTAGCCATGGAAGCCAGTGAGCATAACGCTTACCGCATCAGCTGGCTCCATAAAGCTAAGCATTGAGTAGGCCGCTGCTTTGTTCGTAACAAGAACCCTGTCTTTTGCACAAATTAAGGCCAACAGAGGCACTTTAGCATCAGCTGTTCACCGCGAGAGTATCTTTTATAACAGCTCAGAGGCGTCTGAACGTGGCCCCGCACAAGTTTTGTCGGCAAGGCAGCTTTCCTTTACACGCAACTGTTTAAAAAAATACTTGCCTATCGTATCGTTCACTTCATGCGGTGGCATCAGGTATAGTTTTGTGGTGATGGTCAAATGCATGAACGCATGAAAACTTTGGTAGTGTTGAAGTTCCCTACTCAGCTCAGTGGGCCATATAAAAAAAGTTAACAATGCCGTATGTTGCATATTATGCTCGTTTTATTTCCGGCAAAACACCGTTTAAACTCGACTGTTTCGCCAAAGTTTCTACTGGTGGCTTTCCTCACTATCGACTAAATATAGTAAACCCAGGCCATTCGGTTTAAAAATGAGACCGGCAGCACTACAAAGGAGAGCGAGAGCAGAACTTAGCTCGGCTGATCGCTAGGAAGCAACAGTGTTTTCTTTTTGTACGTCCTTCTTTTTCTCTATACGTCCTCCTTTTTACATATTGTTGCACTTGAGTACGCAGCAGTACCACCAGCGCCCTTTAGTTTTATTACGGCGAGGCGCGCATGCACCACCTCTACTAGCTTCCACTCTCGTCTGCAGGAGCAGCTGATAAGTGGGCGCTCTCACCGGCGGGGCGGCCGTGGAAACTCCAGCGCTAGTTCCCTATATTAGCAGCGTTTCGGTTTCCATGGTGCGGGTTCCCGAGAAAAAAAACCTCCGAGAAAGATAACTTCAACATTGTAAACTTTGAAGGAATACTTCAACTGGGATGAGCGGCAGCAGTCAAACCTAATAGGCACATCATCAGCACAATGGGGAGGAACCGAAAGAACTACAGATGGCCCGACTACAAAGACGCAACTTTGTACTTGAAAGACATCACTCTGTACTCAATTAAATATACTAGGCCAGTAGGCTAACGAGTTATCTTTGAGGTAAAGCATTTTGATTGTTGGAGGTACATGTATGAATAAATTTGCGTACAACTGTGAGGTTGCTAGACCATTAACCAGTTGTAGATAACTGAAATGGAATTTTGATGGTGTAGCTTTGTTATAGCCTTTTTTCGCAATTATATTCAGCGAAAAACAACGTCGCTACAAAGTTACTTCATACAATGGGGCAACATTGTAACAGCTTTTAACCCCAGTAGAGCTATTTGTATTAAAAATTCGGGTCAGTAGAACACTCCGTCGTGCGAGGAAAGGTTTAATAAACGTTGCGCCAATATTCATTTATTACAATTATTCAGCAAAGAAAGGAAAACATGCAAAGTTTGTCACAGAGTAACCCCCTTTCATGGTAGTACATGTCTTCGACATCTTAGCTAAATTCGTTGCATGTTTTCGAATCAATCTCCAGCAGAAATATCAAGATAGCCCCTGAATTGAGTGCAAGAAAGAGATCAAAATAACGCTACGCAATTACCCCCAAAAGAACTCATGACCGCCTAAGTCGCTAGAACACGAGGTAAACGACTAAGCCAAGTTCAATAAAGTGACAGGACTGAATGGTCAATGATGAGCTTCGTAGAGCCCCTTCGTAAGATACTTTGAAAGGCATTTACGATCAAATCTTGGTTCAAAGCAGTGTTTGCAGGGACTTGTGTTGAACCTGCAGTTGACAATATTTTTTAAAGGTACACTAAAGAGAACCAATGTCACAGTTTAGACTAACACGCTGCACACCGAGACCTATCATGCAACAAGTTCATTATCAGCGGAGAATATTGGGGCAAAAGTTTATTTGTAAAGTTCGTGATGTTCAAATTTTGAAATTGTATTGTATTTTCGCATCATTGGCTTGATGAATATTTCTGAAACTTCGTATTTTAGGTCCATCACACCAACAAATGACAGTGTACCTAATTGTTATGAATCATAAGCTACGTAAGACCGAGTACACGCGTTTTAATTTCATGATGTCACGGGGTTTCGTGCAAGAAGATCAAGGCGGGGTCTCCAATCACATTTTTTTCGCGCGTTTTCTCACTTACGAAACGTTGTTTTGCTGTACAAGTGGTATTTCCTGGATTGAGAAATTGTACTTGAATAATACGCGAAAAATATTTTTGCTTTTAGTGTTTTTAAATATGTACTGAGACCATTTTGAGACATCGCAAAAAACATTTTTAGTTTCCTCAGTAAGGAAGTAGTATTACCACCACACAAGAGTCAGTAAGCATGCATGAGATAGCTACTTTGACTTTAAACTTTTCGTTGCAGAGTCTTGGTAAGCAATGAAGTGGACATTATCGTAATGAGTCAAGAAGGTTCCTCCGAGTTTGCAAGCGGAGTATTCCATGCAGCCTTAATCACAAAAATCACTGTCATGATCAATAGGGACAATGCACTCATCATTTATATGTACCACGAGCAAATCACTTATCTGCCATTAGTACGTAGCAAATTGACTTCCCGCAACGTCACACTGCCTTTTCATGTCACCGAGAAGCCACCCGACTGATATCGAAACTCAAAGTGTCTTTGAAAGGAAGGGGTATTTAAAAAAATATTTGATCTTTTTAAAGGCAGCACAGACCTCTCCTCTTGAAACCAATCGTCTTGTATCGAACAAGCCCTAAATATTTAAAATTCTTCTTAGTACTCTTTAAGTGATGACAACAAGATGAATCGGGATAGATGGTTTGGCAGCATGTATTTTGGTTCATGCACAATTACGTGATAAGTTGTGAAGGGAACAATAATAACGAATGGATGGTTGATCGCAACGAGTCTGTAGGCGCTTGCTCGCTCCCTGCTTTTATGGCCTAAGCAGCCGCCGCGAGTACAATATAGTTGTCTCTGTACAGTGACAATGCACTCCGCATGAGGGCGTCAAAAGCCAACTCTTCAAAACTGCTTTTGCCACATACGCATTGCATTGTAAATCAGTTGTCCCCGGCCTCTTTCTCGTGCTAATTACTTTTCCATTTGTAGGAAGCGGTTAGTGTAGTAGAGATGTCAGTCGGCACAGCCTGCACTTTTTGGCACTCATGCAATAAATAATAAATACACACACTCAACGGCACGAAAATCTTTTTTAAGGCTCGAACACATTCTATTCACTGCATTCAGGAATGCTTGAGGCTCGTGTGTTTGGATTTACAATAATGTGCGCATTAAAAAACTCCACATGGGGAAAAGTCCCAAAGCCTTCCACTATGGCGTCCTTTATAAACATATCGCTGAAATAACTTCCTCGAACGAAAATCCTAGAGAATCTGCAGTTGATTCATGAGCCATACATTGAAGATTTACTGCTATTAGACTGCTTGGAAAGTGTGGACAAGAGCCAAGCAGAAGTGTCAGCGCCAATTACTTCTGAAAAGTTTCTCCAGTTTTTGCTGGGTAATTGCATAAAAATGTTAATGAATCAGAACGAAATACCGTCTGGCTTTGCTTAAAAGCCCACACAAAGACATTTCTGGTTGGAAAAAATGTAGCTACTTCAGCCAAAAACATCACGATAAAGTTTTGCGAAAACTTTTTATAGGCGCAATAGAAGTAAATTAGTACTAAAAAAACATTTTCTGATTCTCTAAAATTTTTATTTTCCCCTGCGTCTCCAGGGAGCTTTAATGTATATAAAATGTTTCACATCTTTTCATCTGCACTGAAGGTTGCATCTGAGCCCCTGTGGGCTCAAGACTTCGTATGTTTGCAAGAACTCCGCATGGTGTGCATCGGCTTGGGATCGTTTTTTTTTTCGGTATTGCAACGACTTTTTAAAACTGCATCAGTACTTGCCTTTCATTTTTCTAACTGTCTTGTTTTCATTGTGAACAATTATTACTTTATTAACATCATTATACTATTGTTATTAATTCTGCTATTGTGATTGATATTCGCGCCTACTTCTGAAAACTAGTAGCTGTCCCTAATTATTTGGACTTTCACCTTTTTGAAGTACTTATTTCAATAAGCACGGAATGTGATCTCTTGAACAAAAACGTGCGAAATTTATAATTTTCATGGGCACTGGCTGCCGGCATGTGGATTCGAAGTAAACGTTCCCAAAACTTTATTTCTCCAAAAACATATTACGCTGTCTGTCATTTCTGGGCCAGTTGGTGATGGGTCACGTGGCCGATCCTTCTGAACGCGACGCACAATGGTGCATGCGTGCATAATAGAATATTTATCAACTTACTGATATATTGAAGTATCAGAAAGAGTTGTCACTACTACCAAGTTCCAAGTAGTAGTACCAAGTTCCTACCAAGTTTATATTGCATTGGTACCACCAGGAAGTGCAATAGTAGAAATGAACTTGATCATTATTTGAGTGCGCTAGCTTTTCTTTGCAATGGGTGGTGGCAAGTTAGTTTGGAGCGACATTGCGCTGATTTAGAAGCGCAGCCTCCTTCATGTACACAGGCCGTAATGAAAGCGAGCATGCGCCTCCAGACCAGCCGCAGGTAGATATACTCGGGACAATGAAGAGAAGCATTCATTCATTTTTCACATTCATTCATTCATTTTGTTTAACCACGGAAGACCAAATGTCGAGCACCTTGAAAAGGAAGGCTTAGATATAAGAAAATATATATGATCAAGCCATTTACCATTCCCTAAATCATGCACGCTGATTATGAGCATTGCTATTTCAACAAAGTGGTATTTTCTTTAATCACCCCACTCAGCAAACAATGATGAGGTCCATATTAGAACTCATCATGCCTGTCAAATTGTTTGAGAATTCAAATGTGGATTTCCGAAGATGGTGACCTTGAAACTCGTAAAACTGAAAAAAACTGGCTTTTTACAGCTGCAGAAATGTCTAATTCTACTTCAAATATTTTCCACTAACTTTTTTAGGCATAAGCGAGCACATTAGTATTCACGATTGCGTGGCGTACACATGCATCAAACATTGAACAAACTGTGCAGTGTCAAGAGACTACAACTATAAGCCCCTTCTAAATATTATAACGCTATAAGCCCTTTTTAATATTATAACGCTCTAAATATTTATAACGCTTTCCCGGAGGGTCGACAATCTGGAAAATCGGCAACGAAGAAATAATTTGATTGTCTATGGTCTTCCTGAGAGACCAAATGAATCAGCCGATGAACTGTTTGAAACTGTAAACCAAAAGCTTTTTTTCTGTAATAGGTGTAAGCCCGTGTAGTGTAGAACGCATACATCGACTTGGAAAAAGGCGAGATCATTCCAGGCCGGTAATATTTTGCTTATACAACTCCAAAGAAAAAAGCGATATCTTGATGAAGTGTTCAAAATTGAAAGGAACAGGTGTGTCGGTGCGTGAAGACTTTTCAAAGCACGTCCTTTATTGTCGTAAGCGCCTTTGGGAGAGTGCAAAAGAAAAACGAAGCGGTGCGCGCGTGCGCCTTGTTCATGTCAAACTTTACGTGAACAGGGATGCATATTTCTGGGACGAAAACACCGTTTCACGGAAGCCATGCTTAGTTGCTGATAATCTTCAAACCACATGAAAATCCAGGAACGTGGGCACTACTTCTGATGCAGTGACGGTTATTAATCTGAACGCGCGCAGCGTCTTGAATAAAATTTCAGCCATTGAAAGTGTTTTGCTCGAGTATGAACCAGATGTACTCATTGTTACTGAGACTTGGTTGAATTAATGCATTGAAAACTGCAAGTTTCTTCCTCCAAACTATGTAGCTTATCGTAGAGATCGCGGATCTAGGGGTGGGGGTGTTGCGATTATATTTAAAAGATCAACTGAGTGCACAGAACGTTCTTCGCCACCTGAAATTGAATGTATTGCATGTGACATGACTTTATACGGCAGTTCGTACACATTCATTGCAGTGTATCGTCTTCCCGATTCTTCGGAAGACTACATGCTAGCTTTCAATGACTTCTTACATAGCCAATTTCAGAATTAAAAAAAAATTGTAATGACCGGTGATTTTTTTCCGAATGATAACTGGGTGGAGTATAAAGCGGGTCAGGTTGATGTATTACCATCCCCAGCTCTCCTAGATGTGGTGTTCTCGCTCAGTATGGTTCAAGTTGTACAGGAGTGCACACGAGTACATGAAAAGGGTGGCTCTTTACTTGATCTTGTATTTTTTAGTCCATCACTGGCTAAACAAAAGTACACTTGTGAAGTGATGGACGGTATTTCAGTTCACAGTCTGGTGATTTTTCAGCTATTCGGCATGCGTCATGAAGCGCAAGCCACAAAGTCTGTACTGGTGCCCAATGACTCTAGAGCTGATGATGTTTCGATTCTGGACTTTTTTGACATTGATTATGAGGATTTTAAGCACATTGCCGTATGTGATAGCTCAACGGTTGATGATGCGTGGAAAAGGTTTAAAGAAACTGTACACACACTAATAAAACGTTACATATCTGACCGAAAAAAAAGGTTCAAAGTATGAACCACGGGTTTTGCGAAAAATTATTCACATGAAAAGACAACTAAGGCGCATGCGGGCAAAGTGAAAAAGTAGTAAACAAAGTCTCAGATCGGCTGACGTCGCAATGCTCTCTTTGTCGTTCAGAGCTGAGCTGGCTGATGCAAAGAAGCGATACATGAATGAATCTTGAACGCAGTTTAATAAAACAGCACCGCTGAAACTTTGGCGATATTTATCGAAAAAAAATTGAATACTGTGTATTTAAATAAAAAAACCGGGACTGTTACTGACAGTTTTCAGTTAGCCTGTACTTTTATTAATTATTTCAAATCGGTTCTTACGGACGATGACGGTATACTGCCGGAATTCAGCCTAGGTTGTCCTGCCTCGCCTATCCATGATATTGTCGTTACACAGGAAGGCATTTGTAACCTTCTTCTGAACCTTGATGAAAAGAAATTAACTGGCTTAGATGGCATTCCGTATGTCTTTTTAAAAAGGTATGCTGAATGGTGCTTTCATTATCTCACTGATATATTTAAAAAATCTTTGCGAGACGGACAGGTTCCTAATGACTATAATTGTGCTAAGGTCATACCGATTCATAAAGGAGGTGCTAAAGACTGTGTAAACAACTACAGGCCTGTGTCTTTGACAAGCACGTGCTGTAAAACACTGGAGCATGTACTTACTAAGCACTTAACAGAATATCTCGAAGAGCACAAACTAATGGCAGAACAACAACATGGTTTCAGGTGAGATCTCTCGACAGTGACAATTCTCACCGAGGTTTCACATTTCATTAATCAAATCTTAGATGACAGAGGGAAAGTTGACATTATTTTTCTTGATTTCAGAAAAGCATTCGACAAAATACCACATCCAAGATTGCTGCATAAACTTAACACGATCCTGCAGAACGATAAGCTAATAAATTAGATAGCGGCTTATTTGATAAACAGAGAGCAAGTGGTTTGCAATAGGGGCACAAACAGCATGAGCCAGTCGGTAGGTTCAGGAGTTGTGCAGGGCTCTGTCATAGGGCCACTGCTGTTCTGACTATATATTAATAATATTACCAGCGGCTTCTCGCCCGATGTTTTCATTAAGCACTATGCTGATGTCAAAGTCATTTATTCGAAGGCAGAATCGAACTACGACCAGGAAAAGCCTAATGATCATCTGGGCATGATAGGCTCTTGGTGCAAAAAATGGCAAATGGTGTTGAACCCACGCAAAACAGTTTTTATGCCGATTACCAGAAGAACCAAGCCTCACTTATTTCGTTACGTCATGAATGACGAACCTCCCTGCCGTGTGTCAGAATATAAATACCTGTGTGTTTACGTCACAGATAGTTTGAACTGGAACCGCCATATAGATTAAATTTGTGATAAATCGCAAAAAAAGCTTTGGATGCCTCGCCGGAGGCTTGGTGACGCGACATCCGGAGTAAAACTTATAGCTTATAAAACCACAGTACTTCCTTTGCTGGAATATGCATGCCCGATATGGAAGTCATATACGCAAAATAGTATCGCTAAATGTGAACAGGTTCAAAATAGAGCCTTAAGATTTATTTTTAATTCCTACCGTAGAACGCAGTTCGTAACAAGTCTAAGAACTAGGGTTCATATTCTCACATTGCACGAAAGAATGAATATCAACAGCATAAAATTCTTTTTTTAGATATTCCACGGTATCTACGAAACAGAGATAGCAAAAATTTTCACTCTAGACACGTCGCATTCGCGGACAAAGCACACCAAACACATTAAACCTCTGAAGCATAACACAAAATTGTTCAAGATTTTTTTTATTGTATCCACTACTGACACATAGAATAAGTTACGGAATGGCGTTGTAGTGTGTAACAATGTTAAAGATTTTGAATGTGCGTTTTAAATGTTGAACTGAGCGGTGATAAGGCACTCGCGTGCTCACCTGTGTTCTGCCGTGTTATGCTGCAGGGTGCGCATTGAATGTTGGATTTTTTATTTATTTTTGCATTGCTTTTGCTTTCCTTGTGTCAAATTGTGAGATGTTCCACTTTTGCTTTGACTTTTGAAATTGGTGTGCCAGGATGAGCAACTCCTGTTTTGGCATGTAAGCTAACAATATGAATAAAATAAAAAAATATTATACTATGGCGAACGTGGGTTAAGTGGTGTTTCTGCACAGGTTAGAACAGGACCAAAACATTTTCTAACCACAACACCCCTCTCCATTTTTTTCATGAAGGTGATAGATTTAGGGCACTCTTTCTCGGCTTGCTTGCAACTTGCGTTTAAACCGATAAAGTAATAATGGCACGTGCCTGTTGACCTAGTAACAGAACCGGATATCTATCGCATGCGGCATTGCTATGGCAACTTACGTGGTCATGGCATGAACTAAAGCTGGAAGCGTACAAATTTTCAAACACTGTAGTACAAGCTCGACGTGCTGAGAGTTTGTACACTTCCAGCTTTAGTTCCTAATGGTTCCTAAAATGCCATGGCCGCACTTTCTCACTAGGAAATCTACATTTCCCACGAAGTGTTGCTGGCTACTGCAACACATTTTTGTGTTGTTGTTGCGTCGTCCCACTGGTGATTATCTGCTGTGGTCAGCAGACTCACCGGCGTGCGGCGTTGTTACTTCATCTGGTTGATCGCGTTTTGCGAGTGTTTTGACCTAACCAGCAGTTATATCTTACACTGCGGCTTAGGGTTAGCGCCTGCCCGCATGAATTTACGTTGAAAACTACAGGCGGCTAAAATGGTCTCCATTTATCGCTCAAATTTAGGCACTTCAAAAATTTTGAGGCTGGTCGGGAATTTCGGCGTAGCACGGCGCAATTTCGGCAAATTTCATGGTTTTAGCAGAGCTCAGCACACAAATGAGGAATTTCAAATTGGCAGAATCCGCGCGGCTCATGCACCCCTGTTTTTTAGCGTCATGTGGCAAATTTCAAAGCGTGTTTTTCGTGTTTTCGTGACATGGCTCAATGAAATGTCCCAAACCTTCGTATGCTAGGTCTAGGGTTCCCACTGAAGACAATGTACTTCATTTTTATTAGGTAGAAGCTATGTAGGGCCTTCCCTACCCTCCGTAGACGCCTTCAATATTTTGTACGTTACTGTGTTAAGCCAGGGAATCCTCATGGAATCTCCACCAAAACTTTCTTTCTGCATACTTTCTTCGTCGCCAAGCATCATGTCGTAGTAAGAGAGGTGTTTTTAGGATTATAAAATTACAGTTATTAATATGCACATATCGTTTTGCTCTTTAGAGTACCTTTAGCGAATGGAAGCCTAGTTGACTTTACAACAGAACTGCCACACGAAACAAGCCTTCACTTTTAGACCTAATGCTAACGGTTTACTCAAACAGGGGTGAGAGGGCAACACTAAATTCGGAGCAGTGTTGGTGCAGCATAATTTTGACTTTCGAGCAGTTAACAGTCTTTCTCAAGTTGTACTGGGAGCTTAAAAATACCAATGTGTAGCAACGTGGGGCACCAGTGCATATTTTAGTTGGCTTATAATACACATTATGCTGAAACAGATTTTGAAGAAAGTTTTCAAACAGATTATCACTAGGTATGAACTGCACTACCTTTTGCATACCACGTGACCAATCTAGTTCTCGTAACAAGTGAAATAATATCTAAAAAATGTTTGTTGAAAGCTACACTGCAAACCATTTTACACCCTTAAGGGTGGATTCTTTAATAAATCACCCATCTTACACCTATATTTCTGCCAAGTTTAGCCGAACCAGTGTAAGTTATTTGTACACTTATTTGTCATTTTAGGTGTACTACAGGCGTATGTTCGCAAATTACACCTAAAGGTGTTTCCTTGAATGTTACACTCCTATTGCAAAAACCAGCGCTACTGGGTACCAGCGTCCTGTGCCATGCCTTATTATGGGCTCAGTATGTCGCTGGTACCAGCACCTCCCAGCGCAGTTACTGGTACGCTGGAGTGGCAGCGTCACAGTACTCTGCGCAAAATGGCTTCACAGGGTTAAAACGGGGATGCCTATTCGACCTAAATAAATAAATATATATACAAATATAAAAGCGCGCATTCACAAATTCACAATAAAATAAAGAAAAAAAATAAAAAATTAAAATAAAACACCTCTTGAGGGCATCGGAACTCGCTACCTTCATAACTCCCACCGAGTACGCTACCCACTACGCTACGCCAGAACGTGCCTGTGGGGTTGAAAAACGACTATTTATCCGAAGAACGCGCCATTCAACTTCATGTTTACAAGTCGCACAGGCAAGACTGACATGATATTCTTTTTCAAGTAACAATTGCTTCTTCATTCGACAGTGACGAATGGCTTTCGTGCACCGAATGACGTGCAGATATTAGCAAGAGCGCAAAGTTTTTTGAAGCATCTACATCTTAACCATGAAAAGTTTCAAATTGACTGGAGGAGCAGCCACAGATTGTCAGCTGTCGCTGCCGATAGTTTTTTTTCTTTGATAGTCGGTTCTAGCACTTGCTACTGGTCAACAAGTACACATGATTTACATCTTTTGCTTGGTAGATATCCACGCACACGTGTTAATATCGAGTTGTTTTTCGCACAAGCGACGATGTAGCTGTACACATCCTGCGTGCCAAAATACATATTTACACACGAAGTATGTAATTTCCTCTTTCACCACATTTGTGTACCACAATTACCCTTGCAACTTTCACCTGTTGTGGAAAAATGCCAGATCTTAAGGCCAAGTTGTAAATATGAGTGAGGCAAGGTGTGATCAGGTCGATAACATGAAAGATTGGTTCGGAATTTAGCCAATTCACATCCTCACTTTTGCGTCGCGTAAAATTTTTGAACATGCTTAAAACTTCATTACCATCAGTTTCAATAGATACAATGAATGTGTGATTGGGTTGGGTAAATATGTCAATGCATCTTCATCATGAGTGCTTTCAGCCAATGATAGAAAATATTCGTTGAATTTATTTGCTAGGGCTTCATTTTTATAGCTCTCGTTTCCTACTTCAAGCTCATTAGCAGTAGAGGCGGGCCGCGATCGTGGCAGGACAGAATTTAGCTTATTCCACATCTGCTTTGCATCCACAATGTCATCAAACATGGAATAATAATAGTCATGTTTTGCCTGTTTAAGCAACTCAGTCAAGTGATTACGGAATGTTTTAAACTCTTTCAACACGTCAATGTCACGAGTTGACACAAATGAATGATTCAAAGCATTCCTTTTTCTTTATCAATTAGAGTAGCCTAAAAGAAATACCTGGTTTGTGAGCTTGTCTTGGTTTTTCTGCAAGTTTATAAGAGAATTGTTTATATTATATTGAGCACAAGGTATCATTAAAGTGATCATAAGCCTTTTAAGGTGAAGAACAAGAGAGTATGTCATTCCAACCTAACAAGCCTCTTTCTTCACGAAAGCAAGAAAGAGACCATGGATTGATGCCTTGAAAGTATATATGCCTTTCTTCTTAGTGATTTTGTTTATTTTGTACATTAGTAATCAAATAGATTGGCAAATAATCACTAATCGTAACACTAATCGTACCATGATGTTGTATATGAACAGTGTTTGTTATAAATAAATCAAATAAAGTCGCTGTAGCGGGTGTAACGCGAGTTGGTGTAGCTATAACATTTGAGAGATTGATATGTGGGGTTTAACGTCACAAAGTACCATATGATTATGAGAGACGCCGTAGTGGAGGGCTCCGGGAATTGAGACCACCTGGGGTTCTTTAACGTGCACCCAAATCTGAGCACACGGGCCTACAACATTTCCGCCTCCATCGGAAACGCAGCCGCCACAGCCGTATTTGAACCCGCGATTTGCGGGTCAGCAGCCGAGTACCTTAGCCACTAGAGTACCGCGGCGGGGCTATAACATTTGACAGACTGTATGGAAGAAGCAGGTTTGAAAATTCGCTGCGTTTGTTAGTTGCTATGAGCATGTCAATGTTCAGATCCACTCTAAGTACTAAGGTGTATTTGTTTTCATTTACAAACCTAAAATATTCATCTAGGAAGCGAAAAAATTGATTGATGCTGCCGTGAGGAGGTCGATAGACAACAGTAATGAGAGTTTTTTCAGATTTCAAGCACAACACTATAAAATCTTCGCAGCTTTGAGACCAATCATCAACAAACTAATACATATGCATATATGCATACACCACCGCCCCATCTTTCTCTATTGATGTGAACCACAATATACCCATCAATATTCATAGTATCAGCATCATTGGAGTACCAAGTTTCACTCAGCATAATAACCGAAAACTTGAATTCAAATTCACCTATAAAACTACAGAATTCACCATGTTTAGAAATCGCTGACTGAATATTCAAATGTAGAAAACTTAAAGTCGATACACTTCTATCCGTCATAATTGCAGTTAATTCACAAGTTATAGTACACTTGACAGCCGTTTTTGAGCCAAACTTGTAATGAAAAGTGGCAAGAACATAGGGTCAATAACATATGTACAAAAACAATTTCTGACGACGTTGTTTCAAAGCAGAGCACTTCAAAGCTAGTGCTCACAACAACAACCCTATCACAGGGATAAATACATGAACTTAAGAATGGTGCAGTGCAAGCTGTAAGGCACAAGTAAAAGGTACTGTTGAAAATGCCTAGCGTAGTTAATAGTATCGGCAAATATAATGCCTAGCGTAGTTAAAAGTATCGGGAAATATAATTAGCATGTCAAATAAACATGCTTGTAATTGTGCAGTGGCACGTTACAGAAAACAAGAGTAAGCCCGAAATATTTATATGCCTAAGTTCCATTTCATCATTGAGTACAAGGAGAGTGAATCCAATCAGGAATACAGGACACTTATGTAACTCTGTTCAGGTCAGCATTACAGGCAATATGTAGAACAGGCGATTGCTCGCATTTACGCATGAGAACCTTCCCCTGTGCCACCCAAAAAACTTCTATTCTTTTTCACAACTCAGTTGCCAAGCTTTGCACAACAGTTGCCTATTTTCAGCGCACAGGTGTTCATTTATATAAATAGGACTGTTAATCTCAAAGCCCAGAGATGCAGTGTTTAAGCGGGCGTGTCACGCTGCAGAGAGAAATCTGTCTCGTGCAGACCGAGTCGTGAACCTAATGATGACATTTTGTTAGTTCTTATCCTTAGTAGGAACACGATGTGCAACATCAATGTCATTTTCAGTTATACCTGTATTCAGGCACATGGCGATCTGTCCCCCACTTTTTTTCAAATCTTCATTAGTGACCAAAGGCAGCCCCTTCACTTTTAGGTTAATGTTTCGACTATACTGTTTCATCTCTGCCATTTCTCTCCTTACTTCTTTCAGCTGACATTTTAGTTGCTCATTTTCTTGTTTACATCGTTGACTCTCCACCGCGATCGCAGCGAGTTTGCGACGGAAAACGTCGACATCTTTCTTAAACTGTTCAAAATATTCGTTTATGAAGCTAATGGAGTCACGATTGGTTCCAATTTCACGGTGAATTTCAGCATTTGAGCTCGCAACTCCACTAACATTCCTTCTTTTGTCCTTTACAAACGCCTCAAGCTTCGATGACAGTTCAGTGAACACCTTAGCCACTTACCTAATAGTACCTGGCTGCTTCTCCGCAAGAGACTTCATTACATCGCACAAGTTTTCAGCATTTGAAAGCGCCATAGCCTAGTGGTAGCACTTGACACACATACAACGCACTGGAACACTCGTGGCAGCAACAGCGGCGATTGGAAATGAACTGTGCAAGAGCGCAGCGTAAGAAATGCCACCAACCTGCAAAAATCCAGACAAGTTGATTAGATGATGCGCGTACGTCGCCGCTGTCACGGCCAAAACGAACCCAGCTGTACGATGAAAAACACCGCCCCCAAGACAGTAGAGATCAGCCGTGGTTACAGCTCACTCAGGCAGATGGCGAGATTCAGGTGGCAGTCGCAGTCCTGGTAAGCCAAAAAGAAGCAGCGGTGAGTTGGTGAGGAAACATGTATTCTTCTAAATTGGCCCAAGCCAGGGATTCTTACAAGTATGGGATGAAGCAACAGCCTCTGGAAAAATCCAGACAAGTTGTATAAATGATGTGCGTACGTCGCTGCTGTCACTGCCAAAATGAACGTAGCGGTACGATCAAAAACACGGCCCCCGAGACAAAAGAGTTAAGCCGTGGTTACACCTCACTCAGGCAGAAGGCAGGATTCACGAAGCAGTCGCAGTCCGGTATAGAATGAAGCAACGGCCTCTTAAAAATCCAGAAAAGTTGAATAAATGACGTGCGTACGTTGCCGCTGTCACTGCCAAAGTCACTTTGGCAGTGACAGCCTGTTTAGCGACACCCGTCCTGCTTAGCATATTTAGCATGTATTTGCGACACCCGTCCGATAGAGTGGTGCGCGGGACAGCTTCACAAAATCACGCCAATAGTTAAGCGCATTCACATGGTGTTACTCATCCAACCAGTCTTCAACCTTTTCACTGCGAAGGCCGGTGAACTTCGGGGGATCAATTTGAGGGGAGGTGACAATCCAAGAAGGCAAGCCCAGGTGTGCAGGCTGGATGGATGGAGCCGTGTTGTTGCGCTCGTCTTGCTCCATGACCATAGGCTGACTGCGCAGACGGCGACCCGACGGGAGCTCCAGGGATGGTTTGTAGTCGAAGATAACAAAAAGCGCTGCAGGGAGAGTACCAGGGGACCAGAAAACACTCACCACAACTTATAAGGCAACGTTTTGGCTGCAAGACAGTTCTTTTACTTGCCGAGCCTCTGCCTCACAACACATGTCAGACTGATGATGATGAGTATTTAGATATGATAAGAAGACGCGTATGAATAATGCTCACAGTATTTAGTTTAGGGCATCGATACACATCACATCTCAACGGATGCAATCAAACCGCGTGCGAAAGTTGTGATGAAAAGATCGATGTTTCGGCAATTGTTTTCACGTCTCTTTTTATTCGCAAAAATATATCGTGCTATGTATTATATATATTATACCACCCCTTATTTACATTATTCAAAAGATTCCTCACATGTTGAACGATATAATTATTGGGTTGATTTTTTGGAATTCTTACTAACATATATTTTGCTGCCACTTGTGTCCATTCATTCCTAATCCTCACAAAGACATCGGGAAAAAATGATGTTGCGCTTGAACATAATATGAAACGATTACACACGGTTTTTGAGAGGCTATCAAGCGCACTTTCTCATTTCAAATCACGCTAAGTTTTTCGTACCAAAGGTCTTAGTTTATTTCCAATGGGGGTTCACATATTTCCTGACACTGAAGTATTTCGCAGCAATACAAAAGTCACTGATTCATTCATTGAGTTATATTGAGATCTATAAACACGGATAAGTTCAAATTGATTGTTTGCAGCATCAGCTTGCCTTAGAACTTGGCATGTTTTTAATTAACCGGCTAAGCTTAATCTGATGCAGCTGCTGTGTACGCATGCCGCGCCACAGGACAAGCTTGGCGCAAATCCGCTGAGCACAGGTGAAGTCGTCCGATGGGACGCACCACTTGTTTGGCATTTACTGCTCCTTTTTTATTTGGTTGATATGAATGCTTGCGCGTCGCATAATATACACGTGAACGATCGTAGACAACACTAGTGCACTGTACCCATGCCACAAGATAAGAGAGTAGTTGACTAATTGCAGCATTGTAATTGACAGTTCTTACTATGGCGTTACAAGTCACTGATAATTGCACATTCGTATGCTCACACAAAATTTGAGACTCGAAATAATAGCAAGCGTCATTCATATTTTGTCGGTAAAAAAAGCATAGTCCCCAGGCTCTTGCTGAATGGCAGAGTGTTATTTAAAAGATGCTGTTAGCACAGCAGGGGCGTTGCTGGGATATATCCATGGAGGGACACAGAACGAGGAAAAAGGGGGCCTGATCCATTTGTATGCACATTTTTGCCTGTGCGGATTCGAATCAGGATCCGATACGTGCAGATTCAAATCAGGAGCTTTTTTGTTTGCGAAATGGGTTAAACCCTGACCCGAAAGTAGCTCAAATGACACTCAATTGGCTCATAGAGACTTTAATCTCCCCTCTAAAACAGTAAAAATAAAACAGTACTTACAATTATTACTGTTCTAGAACAACGTTCATATCATGTACATGCCAAGGCAGCGATAATTGAGCTTGTCCTGGTTCTAGGTTTGCCCCATTTTTTAGAAAAAGCTTCTCAAACAAACATTAAAAAGGAGTGAAGATGTGTCAAATATGTAACAACCTCCCCGCCACCTTTACCTAACTTTTTATTTATATCTACGTTGCACAAGTAACAAACTTGAGCTCCAAACCGTCGAAACAACACTGCAATGACGCCTCACTCGAAAAAAGAAAACTGCGCATTACCAAGGCTAAGCATAGGCCACCTGCACACCTCAGTGACATAAAAAAACAACTTTGAAGCTCCGCTAGCTTATAAATACGTTGTCAAGCATAAAGTATTACACTATATCTTGGTTGCTCGACATAGCTTGGATATTATATCTTAAAACAGTGCTGCTATAAATTTTGGTTTCGAGGTCTCAGGGCAACTGCGCATCATCATCCTCAACATGCAGACTTTAAATTGGGTGGTAACATGTCGTGTGCGTGTTTGCTGCAGGCTGATGGTGGTGGAATATTTTACTATGCACTTGCTTTGTCCAGTATGTGTACTTATACAGCTTGCAAGGTTTAACTCACGCTTACCGTAGACACAGTACGTTTCACTTCAATCTGTGGCGCGTCGGCAAGTACAGAACAACTTCGGTGAGGCAGAGTGTGTGTCCTCTGTCAACGGATTTTGTTGAAACTTGTGCACGCCGCAAGTAGAGTGTTTCCGATGAAGCATTCAACGGAGTGTACGCTGGGAGCGACATGGAGAATGATTTTGGAATTCGTGCTATTGCTGAAATGGTAAGCTTTCGTTCATGTAAACAACGAAGTGCCGAAATACGTGCCTGCTTGCCAACTCCTGATTTGCCCGCTATACTCGTATTTGCAGAAAGCAACCGTCTCTTGGCGCCGGTAGCTTCGTGACCTTCGCTCGCTGTGTGCCTATCAGTCGCATTGTATCAACAGTCGCAGCGTTCGTCAACCTCCCTGTGGCGCAAGGATAAAAAAAATGGCAGCATATCTACGGAGCGAATGATGGAGAGTGGGACGAAGCATCCGTCCGTCCAATCGTTCTTGCTTCCACCCGTCCATGCGTCCGTCTGTGTGACCGTTCATGCGTCCATTCACCCGTCAGTGCGTGCATCTGTTCGTGCGTCCGCACGTCCGTCTGTGCTTTTGTCCCAGCGTTCGTCCATGCATCTGCCCCTGGGTCTGTGCATGCGTCCATCCGTCCGTGCAGTCATCCGTGCGTCCGTCCATGCATCTGTCTGTGTGTCTGTTTGTCTATCTATGCAACCCTCCAAGTACCACCATCTCGCATCTTTTCATCATATATTCTCCATATAGAAGCACCACCATCCAGCGGGCATTCCAAGGAATAAACGAGAGGGGCCACACGCACACTTTCTTACGGCTTGCGCTTCGTGTCTACTTCCCACCTTAAACCACCTCGATTTCATAGTATATACTAGTTCACTGTATCCATGGCACTGCGGCCCAATGCTCGCTAAACCTTTCTAAAACCAAAGAGGTTACGACCAGCCAGTTTAACATACAACCCTTTCTTGTCAGATACTGCTCAATGTACCTGCCAATGGCTGCTAATGGGGAATCAGAGACAAGAGAATTCGGCTTTTAGTTAACCCGCGCACTGCGAATTTTTAATGTTCAACAACGCACAGGAGAAATCTCCCACCGGAACCACCTATCAGGTCAAAACGTAAGACTTGTTTTACACTACGACGAAGACTACGACACTTTAAGGAGCTTCGCCCCTAAAAAAACGGGGGGATGTGCTGCGCGCAGATAGAAAGGTGGGGATGAGCGATCCGAGGTGGACAAATAGATTGTCATAGTATTATTTAAAAAAACGAAATAATAAAAAGAAATAATTAAAGAAATAAAAAAAACGAAGCAAGCGAAGGCGGCTTGTCGGTGGGGCTTCATTTACAGGTACGTGCGAACCACGCTAAATTCGCTCCAACTGCGTTGATAAAGCAGCCGTCCAGGCGTATGTAGCTGTAGCATATCTGACGTACCCCGATCAGCCAGCCCTGGGATGTTTTATTGTCATATGTACACGAGTCCAAAAGATATGTCATGTGCTGACACAGCTAGGGGATGCCTAGCGTCCCCGTCGGGGCGTGTGGTCGACGCGACAGGATTAGCTGTGAAAAAAAAGAGGGGGCAGTGCACCACCTGCTGTGACTCTATTAGGTTTTTCCCGTCGTTCTTAGTACTGAGACGCGATCTCCTAATTGCACAGCTGCGGACACAGCAAGATAATGCGCCCCGACTTCTGTAAAGGGGGGTTCATTCCGTTAGTAACGTCGCACACGCGCTCGCGAAATGCACGGCGTACGACGCGTCGTTGATTCCCTAACTCTCAGAAACGATCTCTTAATTTTACAGCAACGCACACAGTAAGAAAAAGCGCCCCTAACGCTCGTTTTACGTTCAAGTTGTTAACTAAAACGGCCAACGTAGCTCCCACACTCGCGAAATGCACCTTGGACGACAGCAAACATTCACGGAGAAGCCACAGCTACAGGGCCAAATTTCACAGCTAAATTTGGCGGCAGTCTGACAACAACCACCCCAAAGTCTGGACATTGACTTCTGCAACGCCAAACAGCACCTTGCCGTAAACACGCGATTTAAAGCAAGAATTCGAAAATATTTAAATTTTAAATCATTACCTCTTTGATGGCAGCGCTTTGCAGCGGCGTGAAACGTGTTTTGTTAAATATTCGAGGTTTTTCAGCGTGAAATGAAGCAACTGGAACTAATTTTAGTGTTTATTTCTGACGACAAGCTACGATGTGTAGACTTGGAAATGCTTTATTTGTTTGACCACGTATATTGGAGGTACAAACTACGCTCAAGAAAGACCATTCTTTTTTTGTCCGCCCATTCTAAGCTAGTCAAGTGAAGCATTGCTTTTTCCTGTTTGAAGGCAGCTCTAACTCGCTCTTGTCGCGACTTGAAAGAATGCAGACTTTTGCTAAAGTTCACCGCCTTCAACAAGAAGGTTTTCCTAAGCCCCTGCTAACTTCCATTGCCGAGACTCTCCTAACGTCACTAAGAGTGCCTGATAAGAGACAAAGCAACAGCTAACTCAACAAGCCTCGTTCTAGCAAGGGTGTTATACCCTAAGTACACGAATTTTTTCATAGGCTGAAGAAGGTCGCTGGCAAAATACGTGTAACAGTTGTCTGCTGCGCACGCGACAAGCTCGCTGGGTCATGTCAGAGGGTCAACAGCAAAGGACCTAAGAAAGAAGCATGCACTAAGAAACACGCTATTTGTTATGTTGAATGTGTTTTAGCGATTCTCTACAAGATATTATTTGCTTGTGGGCTCGGTTACAGAGGCCAAACAGGGCAGTGCCTAAATGATCGGTTGAGGGAGCACGCTAACTCTCTAAAAGGCTCAGTTACCAGCCACTTGGCGGACCATGGTAATAAGTCTTGTGGTCAGCCAATTCTTGACAAATGTCTGATCTTGGGGCGATATAAAATCGGCACGAATACGAGATTAGTGAAGCCTTCCACATTCAACAACTTGGTGTTTCCTGTGTTAGCGTACTCTCAATTGTGTTCATGCCCGTGAAGTTAGTTATGTGGGGTTCAATGCTATTACCGGTTGTTAATAAGGTACGCCATAAGGCTCATGTATGTGCAATTTCGCTTATGTTACGCGGTTATGTGCAGATTCTGTTTCTCATATACTGCATTTGATCGGCAATAAACTTTGGTTGTCAACTCAGCACTATGTTTTCGTCTCTTCTATCCCCTCTTGTCGTTCGCGCTGTTAGGTACTTTGTCTCTGTACCACGCCTTCAAGATTTCAGCCATAATGTGTTTGCATTTTCCTATTGCAATACTGCACTTAGTTTGAATATCTGAGTAGTGAATGCTTACTACACAAAATGTATATTTTAGGACCGCTCAAGCTGCTAAATATTACAAGAACGAAAATCACAAATTTTGCAGAATCGTCACTTTTGTCTATATTTAGACGCGAGTTGCAGCGTCGCGTGGTACAATGGGAGATCACCTTCAAACCTACGCCAAAAAGAAAACAAACTGTCATTTCAATAAGCCAAATGTTGTTCTTACATTTTTCTTTTAAGGAAGAAAATAATTTTTGAACTTTCCCAATGATGGCAATTGAGAATTTCAAGTTGGCAGCTGTCGTATGACCACATGGGAAAAAGGCGCCAGTGTGAAAATTCAAAATTATTTTTGTTCTTTAAACCAAAGTATGTAATTACCAGATTTGTTATACGAAAACAACAGCTTATTTGCTTTGAATTTATGTATAAGGGTAATTTAGGTGGGACCACCACATAGTGTAAATCGCATCTCAATATAGACAAAAATTATGATTTTGTGAAGCTTCAGATTTTTTTCTCGTAAAGATTAGCAGCTTGAGAGGTATCAAATATTTTTTTCCCTCAAAATATACCTTCTTTGGAGTAAGTATTCACTACTCAAATATTCTTACAAAGTGCAGCGTTGCTATAGAAAAATTGCAAACATAACGCACTTTGGATACATTCTTAGAGGCGTATGTGCCAGTAAAATGAAACTAATATTACTGAGCTTCACACAACTTACACAATAACCTTTACTCAACATGTAGACCAAGTATGGCATTGAATGTATCTTTAAAATATATTTTTTCACAAACAACAAACAAATCACATTTTTCAAACAACAACCAAACCACAAGACCAAAAGAAATTTTTCTCAGAAATATTTCACCGTTTGACTGCTTTCATTATTGCAGTTAATCAGCACAATATTTTTTTATTACAACTGAGACGGTCGCCAAAATGGCTGGGCGTTTGGCATGGATTGACCAAATTAACATGTCATGAACACAACAGAAGGTCATGTGTTTATTAAGCCTACTATTTACGAAGAAATATACATAGAGTGCCTCCTCTCAGGTGCTGTATAACTCTGCTTTTTCTTCAGTTCTAAGCCGGCTGCACGTGCTATAGTAGCATACTTGTGCAGCAGCGGCATTCATATCTAGTATAACTCACCGTTGGCAAAGTTGGTGCTTGTCTGAAATAAATATTAGTCAATTTTGTGCCAAAATGACCACTAGTTACACAAAAAAGCAAATAAATGGGATAGGCGCTTATTTACAACTGTTTACTTCTTGAGGATATAAAACCACTTTTCGTCAACTCATGTGCAACGTACTAGGACCGTCGCTTACTTAATCACGCTATACGACACATGATCGCTAGTTACCGTGCATCCGATCAGTGAAGTTTCAACTAATGCAATTGATACCCCGTTTATTTAGTGAAAGGCCTCCAAAATTTCTCTTGGTGTGAATCCACATGAAGTGACATGCGCGCTAGAATGGGCACCGTCGTTATTATTTACCATAAGAGTGTGTTTCCTCGCTCGATCATGCGCGCAGTGCCACGAGGTCTGGCTAACATGTCTCTTTCCGTACGATAGAGGTATTTTGCAAAGCACCTCAGTGGCACATTTCGTAAACGGCCACGCCTACTTCTTTTTACAGCCTTTCAGCTGCTAAACATGATTGCCAGTGATGCACATGTCTAACTTTGCTAGTTTGTTAGCGGCGGTGAACTCATGCAGTACTTCATGCCAACTTGCCACCTTTTTAAGGTTGTGTGTAACCGTATGAATATATGCACAAACAGCTGCTAGTGAGCATCCGTCCTGTCCTTGTATTTTTTTTTCTTCTTGTGGTCGTGGTTTCGTCGCGAAATCGACTATTCAATTCAGGCATTCATATCTAATTACTGCACATTTTCAATGTCCATAGCAAAATATTACATGCTATTTTCGTATTCATAATTGCTTGTTCAAGAGCACAACAGCTGCGCCAATCAGGTCAATTGGATACCATTTCTCATTTTTGCGCAAAACAGTTTATATTGCTCCACCAGCGTAAATATTTTCTCAGTATTGTTAATTTTACCAAGAAATATAAAATACAGTAATCACCATAACTTTGTGCATCACCTACCAATTGATTGATGTATGCAATTTAACATCCTCAAACCACCATTTGAATATGATGACTGATTTGTGGGGTTTAACGTCCCAAAACCACCATATGATTATGAGAGACGCCGTAGTGGAGGGCTCCGGAAATTTTGACCACCTGGGGTTCTTTAACGTGCACCAAAATCTGAGTACACGGGCCTACAACATTTCCGCCTCCATCCATTTGAATATGAGACGTCTCAGTGAAGGGCTCCGGAAATTTCGACCACCTGGAGGCCTCCACTACGGCGTTTTCACAATTCTATGGTTATTTTGGGGACGTTAAACCCCAGATATCAATCAATACTATAAATTTAGCATTTCGGAATAAAAAGTGCTGCGTTTGTTTTTCCTGAAACCTGCTCCAAATTTAATTTTTCTTCCTTGAAAAGCAAAATATGATGCTTTAAATATTTAGAAAATTGAAATTGCTCCAGCCACAGTTCAAAAAGAGCCCGACGTTTCGGGACCGACTCGGTCCCTTCCTCAGGGGGTGACTGTCTTGGTCATGGAAGCTTTAAATATTGCTCCAGTTCTTACCTTGGCTGTTCCAACTCTGCTAGCTGTAAGTGGTTACTCTTTCACCCCGATTTGTGTGATCGTTTTATGGTCTTTCACGTTTATTCATTTCAGGGCGACATTTTATTATGTGACGCGTTCAATATTTTACATCTTTACATCAACTATTCTGCTTGAAAAGTATGTAGTGACACTGTTAGGCGATTGTACTTTTGCCTAATGTTTTCACTCCTGTATTATTGTTTCTCCAGTATCTCCAGTATTCTGAATGTCGCAACACACAAGGATTTTAAATGCGAAGCATTTGTTAGCGAACTTCGGCGACTTTGAGCGTATCTATCTATCTATCTATCTATCTATCTATCTATCTATCTATCTATCTATCTATCTATCTATCTATCTATCTATCTATCTATCTATCTATCTATCTATTTATCTATCTATCTAGCCGCCTACGACTCTTAGCTCTCCTGACCGTTTCAATAATGGTATCGATACCGACCTTGGTATGGCATAACATGAGTCATATCATGGTATTTACGACATGTGTGACATGAATGTCATGATTTACACTTCATGGTCCTGCAGCTCTTGCAGTGGATTCGTTCACATGGCAATTGTGAAAACTGGTGTGGTATGGCATGATTGCATGCCGAACACAAGTGAGAGACCTTGACATGAAAATCATGACATGAGTGTTATACATCACGACTTCATGCCACGCTCATGATGCGCTCGCAGCCGTTTTGCTAGCGTCACATATTTCAAATTTGGTATTACAGTGTGTGAATGAATTACAAAGGTATGTGACTGGTGCAAACATGATGATCATGAGATGCGTGTCATGTAACAACATGACTACATGCCACGCTTATGATTCACTGGCGGCCGTTTCACAAGATTCACTTATGCCAAATTTGGTAATACTGGACGTGAACGGATGACGAAGGCATGATACTGGTAAAATAAGATAAACATGAGATGCATGTAATGTAACGTGACTACATGCGATGCTCATGAGGCGCTCGTGGCCATTTCGCTAGCTTCGCATATCCCAAATTTGATATTACGTGACGCCAATCAATGACGAAGGTATGTGACTGGTGCAAACATTATAATCATGAGATGCATGTCATGTGAGTACATAACTACAAGCCACAGTCAAGGTGCCAATACATTAGACATGACGCCGTGCACGTGCTCTCCAGCGTTATTTCGTCGCGCCACGCCGGCGTTGCCACGCCAGGCGCCGGTCCTGCCATATACTCGCAGGTGCGCGCCGCGCTGCGTTGCTTTGACGCATGCGTGTTTTAGCACGTAGAGCGTCCCTCCGTCACAAAAAGAGGAAGACGCAGTGTTGTCTGAATAACGCGTTGGTGCGAACGGCAGAATGTCGCATTTCGTGCCAGTGGACATCAGGCATGCCGACAGACACTGGTCGCGCCTGGCGTGTGAGCACTCTACAATCGGACGCTGGTCACGCCTGGCGTTCGACTGTAGAGTGCTCACGTTTTGCTAATATTGCGTCGCTCTGCCCAGCCTGCACGCACGTCAACACTACATTGGAGTGTTTTGGGTCCTTAATAATGCACGCGTGGCTGTTTTGCTAACTCCACATATACGAAATTTGGTATCACGTGAAGTGAATATATGCGAAGACAAACGACACATGCAAACATGATGATCATGACACGAAGTTATCATTTACGGCATAATTTACTTTCACATCGTAAGGTTGGGCTGATTTTGAAGTGACATATCAACATATCTCGTTCGGGCTTCGCATTTTGTCTATTCCCACTGTACGTGAGATCTGCCATTTTTTTTTGTGTAATAAAAATGCCATTTTAAGACTGTTTTGACCTTAAATTTATTGAAATACCACTAGCCTTGAATTGTATGCATAAGGTATGCCACAACACATGCAAACTGTGGCAATTGCAGCGTGCTTTGATATATTATCTCAGTATACTGTAAAAATAAGACATGCTGCATTGCACATTTCGTGCTGTCTGTATGCTTCACTGCACCGTACTTTTGTGTTGCATTGAAGCATGTTAAAATTAGTTCTTGATTTTTAAGTGCGAATAAAGGCTCCTGTGTTGTACTTTGATAGCAGCTCTTGGTCGTTAGAGCTCCATGCCGTACAATTGACGTCTGATTTTCGGTCTCCTTTTGTAGAAAATGGCATTATGCTCTGCACACTTGAAAAAGAATAATGATTATGCTACGATTTGTCTCTGAAGCATGTATTTGCTATGTGTCTAATAAAATAAAGCTTGATCTCATTTTGCACCATGGGTTGACTTTGTGAACATTGTGTTATATGTGACAGCTCCTTTTTAGTGACGCCTTCGCAATCAGGTAAGATTACTTGGTATATGTGAAAGCCTTATATGCCGTGCTTCCTAGATTCACCATAAAAGCAGTGCTAGGGCCAGTATTTTCACGCTATGAAAGGAGACAATACAATGGGACATCTGCGCCTGAAAGGTCTAGCTAAAGGGTAAGCTTTCTAGTGTTTCTTCGGTGGCCTACTGGAAGGCGGGCACTCGAATTATGGTATTTTTTGCATGAGTGTTGGGGCGTACTTGCACATAAACACCCCGCACCCTTTTAGCTGCTCGGATGAATTACACCCATACACTAGTGGCATTATTTAAGGGTGTTAGGTTGTAATAGCAAAATTACACCTTCACGTCCTTGAAACTACTAGAGTGCACATCGCTTTATTGCGTTCAAGCTCCCAGTTCCTTAAGGCCAATTGGGTGTCCATTTGCTTTTACACCCCAATAAATTTTTGTACCCTAGGGTGGAAATTAGTAAATACACCCATTGTATAGTTGTATAGTCCTGCTTGTTACATCGATTTCGTGGGGTATAGGGGTGGGACTTATAGACTATATATTACACCTACAAGGGTGTAACTTTGTTGACAGTGCAGGTTTCCCGGAAACATTAAAAAACGCATCACACTAAAAAAATAAAAATTGTGACTGCACAAGAATCTTATGACGTAACAGTGGTCATTCGCTTAAAAAAGCCTGACATGATAGCGTCAAGAGCTTTTAACAAACAAAAGCATGCTGCACTTCCGTTCGCGGCCACCTCATGCAGGACCACCTCCAAGAGTGCAGCGCGAGAGCCAAGAAATCTCGCCGCATAGTCTATCTTGTAAAGCGCGTGCATATGGCCCTAAGTGATAAGCGAGTGATACTGATAATGCCTCTCCACATGAGCAATCACGCGTTAATAATACAGCAAAAGTTGGCCAGTTCTGTATTTTCTCAATATTTAGAGGTCATCACCGTCGCTGTAGAACTCCCAATAATACATTGACTGGCGATTGCTGCCCACGCCGTTCCGTGACTCACGTAAAGTGCTCGCGCAGCGCAGGTGAAAACATTCGTGTCCACGCAAATAAACCACTGAACATAGAGACGCAGGTTTTATTGCAAAAAAAAAGAAGGAAAGACAGAAAACCATGTCACATTGCCGCCGACCGAAACACTGATTGAGATAAGTCAAAATCTCGTGTACCCAACGGCCGGCACGCATGCAGGAACGCCTCAATAAGCACTTGCTGTGAGTTTCGATCACAAAACGGAGTAGTGGCAAATCGCCATTCATTAAAACTTTACCAAGTGATTGCCGATGCGTAATGAGTCACGAATAAAACGGTGAGTTGCGCGTTAATATCGTTTACCATGGTTTGAGCACTCGTTTTGTCACCACGGCTTCGCAGGTAACCAAGTGTTTCTCTTTACCTGCAGTCACCGATGTGTAGTTTTCACTTGCGATGACTCTTAAATGTAACATGCCATGAGAACTCGCCTGTATAAATAAATTATTCGCTACTGGGCGTAAACCGGCAATTGGTTGCACAAAGTGTGCCGCTCACGGAACCTATTTTTAGAACACACGTGCACATGCCAGAGCATCCGGGAGACGCGTCGGATGCAGGAAAAAAAATGACTCCACGTTTACAGTTACTCGCTAACATCCAACACGTACTCGTAGGTAACCGTATGCAGCAGCGTCGTCGACATGAAAGCCACAGTGACCAGAGGAACGCGCTACGCACAACAGAGAACCGCAGAGTCAGACCCGCTATGCTTGCCACCAAACTCGGTGGTTTTCGCTAGCTGACAGTGGAATTAGAAGGCACACCCTAGCTAGTGAAAGCAGCAAGCTTGATGCAAGCAGCACATGCATATTTGCTAAATTTTAAAGATTATGGCGGCACCATAGGAGCTTTCGTCACCAGAAAGGTGCAAAGTAGCAAAAAACACAATTGCGTGCGTCTTATTAGTCAAACTTACGCTTTTATTCCCACTGAAGCTGAAGTTAGCATCAAAATTCTAACTCTCGAGGCTCTTTCGGAGCAGTTCGGTGCGATTTTCGTGATTTTCATGCTTTTAGAACAGCTTGGCAGAAGAAAACAGAGATATTTCAACAATGCACTATATGCGCAACTACCGCACCCCTGACTAATGCACGTGTGTTGACAATACAGGCCCAGGTCGCAACAGCCTCTTTTGCCTCACACATTAGCTCAATGCAAAGTGATCAATGATGAATTGGCTGCATGTTTAGTATGAGAGGCTGTGTGCAAGTCATGTGTGTACCAGGTATTGAACAGTGTTTATGCTAGGATCCAGAAGTTCCTGCAGCAGGGTTTCCAGATTATGTGGTCAATAGATCCTGCGAAACTGAGGCGAGTTGGATCAAGCATTTCAGAATGCGAAGTCTGTGAGAAAGATAATAAAAGTCGCTTCAGCCTGCTGCCCTTTGTTCAAGTTCTTTACGGGTACAAGTTCTTATTAGTACATGAAAATAAACAACACTTGTTAGACGTGTTCACAAGATGGCGCACAATCAGAGTGTCGCATCTAGATATGAGATGGCAATGGTATGTACGGCTCTCAAGAAGTTGGGCAGCGCTTGCACTCTTGTTAAGCTCGGGGCCATAGGGAAACGGAAAAATAAAGGTGAATGTGGTCAGAAACACCGAAGCTCATCTATTCCTTGTGTTACAGGAGTAGTGTACAAGATTCACCTGTCATGCGCCAACATATATGTTGGTCAGACTGGTAGATGCATGTTGGATTACGGGGGACCCGAAGATATGCGAAAAGAATGTCTGACCATCAATCTTGTTTGCTCATTGAACACAGTGCCACTGAAAGCTACTGTTTAAGAAAATCAGGGGTGCAACAGCCAAAATACAACTTGAAGCAGTTTTTTTGGAGCAGAAAATTATTACTTTTGGATAACTATAATGTAAATTTCGAGCAGGTTACATGAATTAAAATATGAAATTATTATCAATAGATAAAAAAATTTTGAGCAGTATAAAAAGGAGGTTTCCATTTGAAAACAAAATATGTATAAACCATTCGACATAACCTAAATTCTGCAGTGTAAACTTGAGCAATACTATTAGGAAAAAAATGGTATTTGTAACCACCCTACTGAGCCAACATTGATAAAGTCCATATTAGCCGATAGTTATAGCGCGAGAACAAAACAACGGCACAGATCGTCGTTTTGTTCTCGGGCTATAACTATCATCATGTCATACCAACTAGCCCAAGCTGCCACAATTCTAAGTTCTATATTAGCATTTGCTGTGCCTGCGAAATCATTTGACACACTCTGCGACGTTAAATACGAATTTTCCAAGCTCGCGACTATGAAATTTGGGAGATTCCTGAAACCGAAGAGTATGGGAGGTGAAAAAAAACTGGTGCACAATTTAGTTTATTTTTTAGGGAAGCAGAAATGGTGTACACTGCTTCAAGTTAATTCCGATAGCATATTTAGACATCAGTGATTATACTGATACTCAGAATTAGGCAGCATACAAATGCATGAGTAACTGAACAATACGTGCAGTGTCCCGTGACTAACAATAACAGCCCTTTCCCAATCTGGTGTAAAAGTCCCCTCAAAATCTGGTGTAAAAAGCACTGGTGTAAAATTGCACAGGTGGTCTATTCAGGAGTCCCTGCACGGGTTAGTATCCCAAGCCAAGAAATTTTCTAAACACTACACCTCCTCCTCCCGAACTTCCCACTTTGTTTTTTTTTTCACAATGGGGTACCGCTTCTGCTCTCCCTTGAAGGCGCGTTCAACCAGGTAATGTTAGAACGGCATGCATCCGTTGGCTTGGAGACAGTACCGTGGATGTCTGTCGCCAGGACCAAGGCCGGGGCGACGCAACTTCAAGACTAAAAAAGGGCTCAGAGGTTTCAGTAAAATATGAAGTGTCCAGATATTTTAAGCTTTATTCACAAGCTGTGTGATATTTCACGGCAGCTCTTAGAAGATGAATCAGCTTTCGAAGCTTTAGAAGTTTTTGCCTGTCGATAAAAACATTGAGAGGAAGTGACAGTGATTATAAGCCTATTCTACAGACGTAATATATAAGCAGAGAGGCTTGTGAGCTGAGGTCGCGTATGACAGGGGCATTGCCAGTATTTTCTTCTGAAGGGGGAATGACCTTGATTAGAATGGGTGCACACAATGGGGTACCACTTCGGCTCTCCCTTGAAGGCGCGTTCGACAAGGTAAAGTAAGAACGGCATGCATCCGTTGGCCTGGAGACAGTACCGTGGATGTCTGTCGCGAGAACTGCGGCCGGGACGACGCAACTTCAAGAAAAAAAAGGGCTTAGAGCTTTAAGTAAAATAGGGAGTGTCCAGTTTTTTTTAAGCTGTAATCCTAAGCTGTGTGATTATTCACGGCAGCTCTTAGAAGATGAATCAGTTTTCAAAGCTTAGGAAGTTTTCGCCTGTAGATCAAAACATTGAAAAGAAGTGACAGTGGCTATGGGCCTATTCTACAGACGTAAGCTATAATCAGAGAACCCTGTGAACTGAGGTCGCAGATGGCAGGGGCGTTTCCAGAATTTTTTCTGAAGGGGGTTTGACCTTGATTAGAATTGGTGATTACAATGGAGTACCACTTCGGCCCTCCCTTGAAGGCGCGTTCAACCAGGTAAAGTAAGAACGGCATGCATCCGTTGGCCTGGAGACAGTACCACGGATTTCTGTCGCCAGGACCGTGGCCGGGACGACGCAACTTCAAGACAAAAAAAGGAGCTCAGAGCTTTCAGTAAAATAGGGAGTGTCCAGATTTTTTTAAGCTTTAATCACAAGCTGTGTAATATTTCACGGCAGCCCTTAGAAGATGAATCAGATTTTAAAGCTTAAGAAGTTTTCGCCTGTAGGTCAAAACATTGAGAGGAAGTGACAGTGGCTGTGCGCCTCTTCTACAGATGTAATCTAAAAGCATAGAACCCTGCGAGCTGAGATCGCGGATGGCACGGGCGATGCCAGAATTTTTTTCCGAAGGGGGCGTGACCTTGATTATAATGGATCCCAGCTAGGCAAGCAGATGTGGTAGACAGTTCTTTTGTGCACCCCTATATACCATAGGAAAAAAATTGTGTGGGTAGATACGGGCCTGGTGTGCCACCCCCTGGCTACGCTACTGGTGGATAGAAACCCTTGAGGTCGGGTACACGCTCAAGGAAGAAAACAGGGGAAGAGGGTGGGAGTGGCACAGGCTGTGGTTAGGTTACCTTGGAGAGGGAAGTATGTTTAACTGGAGCGGCGCATGTATGATGTAAGAAAGATGGTTTCGTTCAACGGGCTGGTCGAACACGCAAAAGCAACTGGCCTCAAAATGGACTGTACTAAAGTGAAATAACCAAAATAAATAGAAAAGAATTGGACTTCAGGGCAATATCTAGACTGTGTGACACATCAGACAACAATGGCGCACATCCTTGAATATGATCACGGCAACTTCCCTCAGATGTACATATCCACATCCTATTTGTAAATATGCAAAATCGGACTGTTCGCACATTCATTTTTAGTTGTGAGCGTGGCTGCCGTACGGAAACTTGAACATTCCAATTTTTGGCAAGCATTCATGGTCGGTGCTCACGTTAACCCCATAGGCTCAAAATAACAACCACAACACACAAAAGAGAGGTGACAGTGGATGTGCGAGCAGCCGTGAGAGTACCCTCACGTATGTAGCGCACTGTGGCATACCGCCGGTAACTTGTGTTGTCTTTCCGGATTTCTTAGTTTGCAGAAGTTCGCACACATGAAGCCAGAGCAAAACAACGCTGTTCGAAAATGAAGACACCGCGAAGTCACGGTAAACACACAAATTCAACTGCCAGCTATCTTTTGAAAGTGCGAGGCAAGATCACGTGATCAAACTTGCACGTCACAGCGCTTGCAGCACTCGCGCATACGGTGGTAGGCCTCGCGCCAAATATGTGAGAAAAACTGGATGACCGACCCTTGGTGTACTGGACGGCCCAGGAAGCAGTAGAGTAAAATCGGTGAGGAGTGAATCAGAGGTCGAAAAGGCAGTGACAAGAGACTTTTCGAAAACAGTCAACCATAGATTCTTGACTCTTTAACGCAGTAGTAAGCATTGTAAATAAACATCTTGTATAATATAGAAACCATATGTCAGTGAACTGCTGAATCAAACCCTTTTATAACACACTCTGTCCTGTCATGAAAGTTTTGGTTCATGTCAAACACCAGTTGGCCAATAATTAGAACTCACTTCAATTCACTTGTACATGCTTCGGGCTTAGGGCTCATTCTGACCCACCAAAATTTTCTTAAATCAGACTCGCTCGGCCTCAAGCTCGCTGAACTAATACTCAGCTTTACTCACTCAAGCGCATGGCTTAATTTGAGTATGAGCAAGTCGACTCATAAGCGAGTTGCTGACCTATGGTGTCAAGTTAGGAGGCAATCACGGAGCGCCCAAACATAAGAGGCTACATCGAATCGATCGATCAGATAGATAGTACACAGACCGACTGACAGATAGATATAGTTGAGGTGCTTTTAGTTCACTAAAAATGGTCTGCTTTAAAGAGCAAGTGACGACCAGGAGCTCAGCCTTTAAGGCAAGCTTCACTTTAAGACTTCTGCTTTTCTGGTTTCTATGAACAGAAAGCACTTACGCGACAATTCCTCATTACTTAGTCCACGTATGTGTGCGTATGTTTATTGTCTTTTTTCGCTAGCCTCGTCAGAGAAGGGAGTCGTCGTCGTCCCCCGTACTTGTGATGTGCTCAACCACGCCATGGTTAACAAACTGGGTCATGTCCCAGAGCGCTTGCTCACCGCTAGCTACATGTAAACTGAGTATAGAATGCCGTACGCAAACCTTGCAGGTGTAGCTTTGTGAGCGTCATGTAAAGGGAGCCCGCAAGAGGTTGGCTCAGAACGCGCGAGCATCACAAACGCGAAGCTTTGCGCACGCTGTTCTAAACTGCATATACAACAGTATGTGCTCATGCCGAGCTGCCGTTGACGCGAAAGAGACTTGTAGGAAAATGCTCTGCTTTGTGCAGTGTGAAAATCAATGAAATTGTGGTTTGCGAAGATTTTTTAAATGGGAGTGAACTTACGATAATATTGAGGTGACTTCTTTAATATCGCACTTCTTGGTCACGTGTTTCACCCCAGCACTAGAATCGAACTTGGGACCTCATGCACGTGAGGCGAATGTCTTACCCACTGCACCACATCCCCACCATGTCAAGGCGAGTCTTTGTGTGGGATATATATCTACCAAACGGCTTTTTGCAAATCATCGGCGGAACGTAGAACTTTATTCGTGCCATAAGCATTTGTTTGCGCATGCATTTCATCAGCAAATAGTTTGTAGGACTCACTTAAAGCACTCGAAGCAGGTGACATGTGGTGGAGTAACGCTGATGCTGTACAGCCATCAGCACTTTTAACTTGAACGCTCCGACGCGTGGTCTCGGCTCGCTTGGACTGAGGTCAGCGCCCCCAAGCGTGGAAAGTGATATACTTGCTGCAGTTCGGCATAGATGTGGCACGCATCTGTTTCACTAGTAATTTCATATGTTGGGTTTAACGTTCCAAAACCACCATATGATTATGAGAGACGCCGTAGTGGAGGGCTCCGGAAATTTCGACCACCTGGGGTTCTTTGACGTGCATTCAAATCTGACCACACGGGCCTTTGGTTTCACGAGTAAATTTCTGTTTCCAGACTGCCTGACAGGCGGGCTGACTGCATTCACTTTGCATCACTTTGCATCCCGTTTTCTCCACGTTTTAGTCTTGACTACAATATCGCTTGCACACATGGCATTCTTTTTCTTATTTCTTTCTTGACAAAAACCATTGCGTGCTGCAGCTTACGCACCTTTCATGTTTTATTTGGCAGCTGCTGGTAAAAAGGAATCACGCGGATAAAAAGCAGAGCAAACGCACGCTGAGGGCATTTGTAAATCTGTACAATAAATTAGAAATGCACTAGCATTGTACAAGTTCTGATTCAGTAATTTTCAGGCAGCGTGCATCGAACTGCTCTTGCCATTTAGAGCGTGCTTTTCTGCTCGGTGTGCGCTGCACGGAAGATATGGTCTCGGGGCACAACATTTGAGTGGGTAACAATACCTGGGCTTTAGCGTGACGTCTACGATTTGAAGTTAAGATAACATGGCAGTTTAAGCTTCTATGTGATAACTACGCACAAAAATCCCTTTGCCTTTTTTTTCAGGCTCCTTTCTTGCTGAAAACACGCGAAAACATTGTACTTCACACATCTTCCATTCAGCGTGAACCGAACAGAAAAGCACACTTTAAATTGTGAGAACAGTTCAATTGACGCTGTCTCAAAGGTGTTGATTCAGAAAATGAGGATGCCACCACATTTGAGATTTCTATATTGTGTAACTTTTATAAATGCCATGAACATGCGTTTGCTAAGCTATTTATACTTGTGATTCCTTGCCGCTAATTCAAACTGATAAGGGGGGTAAGCTGCTGCACGCAATGATTCATATTCGAGATATGTAAACAAGAACGCCATGGGCGCGTGTGATAAAGTAGGCGCGAGCACAATTTGGCTAAAACGGGATGCGGAGTGAGAGCATTTGACCCGCAGGTCGAGCAGACTGGAAACAAAAATTTACTTGTGAAACCAACGTGCGCTACATCTGTTTTTAACTGTAAAAATCATATAATATTGAACGCTTGGTGACGCTGATCTCAGTTCAAGCGAGCCGAGGTCATGCATCGGAGCGCTCAAGTTGAAGCTACTGATGGATCTACATTCCTGATGGGGGAAATGCTGAGAGGCACTGCAAATTTGATTTTGTCATTATTTGCAAAGAGAAATAATTTGGTATTGTTGAAACGTAGGTGGCATCTACCTGTTGCATGTTGTTCATTGTCTGTAGTGGTCTGCGGAAGCAAAATCTCAATTGTGATTTATGAGTGCGGCGAGTTGGGCAGGTTGGTAACGATGCATGACTAAGAAATCTTAGCGCCACAGAACGGAAACAAAAGAAAGAAACGTAGACAACACGAGCGCTAACTTCAAACCAAGTTTATTAGGAAACACACATGAATATATACGAACTCAAATCACAGAAATCTCACGCCTACTTTTTTACACATATATTGTTATACAACGTCATACAAAAACAAAAAATGTAATATCAGGAAATAAACAGGTAAACGCGCATGTGTAAATGGAACCAAGAAAACTTAGAAAAAAACCTTAACAGATTTATGATTGTACCGACATTCCAGCCGTTGCTGTTTCATAATGAGCCTTCCCTAAGTCACGGTTTGTTTGAACGATAGTCCTACTTTTATAAATGAGTTTTTCAGTTGGTTAGGCTGTATGAGGAGCTTATACCATTCTTTGCAAATGTATGTTTACTGATAGTGCTTCCTTAGCGAGCCCATAATCAACTACCATATTTCAGCGATAGGCATTTCTTATGAACAAAATAGGTATTGTGTTCTTTATTTTTTAGAGCTGTGCGAATAGCAAAATTTTGTTTGCAAACCAAATTCCAACATTGAAGTGTGAGTGTGAATCAAATATTTTTGAACATTTGTAGAATAATTTAATACTTCGAAGTGAAGTTACAGAGGAAAAGTTGCAAAAGAATCAAAAGCCCAATGATATGGGATAGTAATATGGCATTGTTATTTGGCTAGGTTGGTGAAGATCTGGAGGGAAGGTGCTCCCTTGTTTTATCAGAGATGAGGCATTGCAGACCGGATGGCATTTATTTATCATATTTCGTGTAACCAATGTGATGTCGACAGCAGTGTACAAGTGAAAATTTTCTCTCCCCCCCCCCCATCAACTTCTGTGGAGGCCCTTCTAATTTGGCGGACAAGGGCATGCTCCTTACGAAGTTAGAGTTGCTGATCTGCCTTGGAGATTGCTGTGTATAAAAATACCTCAAATTTCAAAAGGTGAGAAGGTTAGTAGTATATTTTTCGGACCTTTTTGTCTGAAACATTAAACAAAGCTTCCACCCCTGCCCTGCAGGTTTGAACCAGCGCTTTCATGAGTCAATCTGATTATGCCAGTAGCATGGCCCACGAATTGGTGAAGCATAGTAGTAAAATTGAAGAGTTGACAGTAACGGCACAGTGCATCTTCATGTTGGAACCAGCATTTTCGCAAATCAAAGCATTTACAACCATAGCCTGAAAGGCAGCTTTGCCGCAAATTGAGGGTGTAGTGAGATAAGGCAAATAAAAAATATTAAGAGGCCACAGTCAATTGGGCATTGACTGTTGTCTTCGGGAAGCTCTAATAATAAAACTTTCAGTGAAAAATAATCGACTAACAAGTGCTTTTCGAAAAGTGCTTAAAAGTTCGAGTCCTTTAACACTGTCAGTTTTTTCTAAAAGAGCATATATCTGCAAGAAACATATTGTCCCGACGTCAAGAGAGAGGTCGTACTAGAAGACGCTGAGAAAACAGCAGCGGGTCGGTCTTTTTGTTAACCGCGTGAGAGAGAGTTCCTCATCTTTGTCGTTGTTGCATTCTGCATAAAAGCGTGCAGATGCGCGTATGCGCTGTCGCCTTCGTCTTTTTCGCGGGACGCACGTGACATTTGCCTCCCTCCAAAAATGGCATCGTCCCGATGCGTAGCCAAGGCACTCTACTTATAAAAACGCACATATGCACCGGCACGCACAGGACAAACGAGAGTTAGCTGGACAAGTAGGGTTTCATCCGGATGACATGCACGATTTCGGGTGCGCAGTTTCGGCGACTGGAACTGCAATTGCCGTCAGGAATAACTTCGTAGTTGATGTCGTTCAATCGTCGGGTGACTCGATATGGGCCAAAGTATCGTCGTAATAGCTTTTCTGAAAGTCCGCGTCGACGTATTGGGATCCAGACCCATACCTTGTCGCCTGGTTTGTAGGTTACCAATTTATGTCGTAGGTCGTACCGTTTCGCATCTTTGTGTTGCTGGTGACAAATACGCACGCGGGCTAGCTGTCGGGCTTCTTCGGCACGCTGACCAAATTCTTCGGCGTCAGCGTGAGTGTCGTCACACTCGTGCGGCAGCATAGCGTCCAACGTTGTAGTGACTTCGCGCCCGTGTATTAAACTAAACGGCGTCATTCCGGTAGTTTCCTGCCGGGCAGTATTATAGGCGAAGGTCACATAAGGCAAGATTTCGTCCCAGTTCTTGTGTTCTGTGTCGACATACATGCAGAGCATGTCTGCGAGGGTCTTATTAAGCCGCTCTGTTAGTCCGTTTGTTTGTGGGTGGTACGCCGTTGTTCTCCGGTGAGCTGTACCACTGAGCCTGAGAACCGACTCCAAAAGTTCTGCCACGAACGCAGTTCCTCTATCCGTGATGAGAACTGTTGGAGCACCATGCCGAAGGACGACGTTTTCTATGAAGAAATGAGCCGCTTCTGCTGCTGTGGCCCTTGGCATGGCTTTAGTTTCTGCGTAGCGAGACAAGTAATCAGTGGCGACAATGATCCATCTGTTTCCTGTGGTAAAAGTTGGGAATGGGCCCAGGAAATCCATTCCGATTTGGGCGAATGGCTTTGCTGGTACTTGAACGGAATGTAATAAGCCTGCCGGCCTGCCGGGTGGTGCTTTGCGTCTTTGACAGTCGGCACATGTTTGGACGTGATGTTTTACAGCAGCAGGTAGGTTAGGCCAGTAGTAACTGTTTTGCAGACGGGACAATGTTCGAGTGTAACCGAGATGACCAGAGGTGACTTCATCATGGCAGGCTTCCAGAATTTCTTTTCGCAGTGATGCAGGGACGACGAGCAAGTATGGGCTGCCGGTGTGAGAAAAGTTTTTCTTGTATAGGACGTCGTTCCTTAAACAAAAAGATGGCACTCCTCTCGCAAAAATTCGCGGCACGTCTTCCCGTCGTCCTTCTAAGAAATCAATAAGCGAAAGCAGGTCAGGGTCACGGCGCTGCTCTTGTGAGATAGTGGCCGCGTTGATGACTCCCAAGAATGCGGCGTCCATAGACTCGTCATTAATAGCGGCAGGCTCAACGGGTGACCGCGAGAGACAGTCTGCGTCGGTGTGCTTCTTCCCTGATTTATAAATAATGGTCATATCAAACTCCTGAAGCCGAAGGCTCCAGCGTGCTAAACGGCCGGATGGGTCTTTCAAGTTAGTGAGCCAGCAAAGCGAGTGGTGATCACTGACGACCTTGAATGAGCGGCCGTACAGATACGGTCGAAATTTGAGAACCGCCCAAACCACGGCGAGGCACTCTTTCTCGGTAGTCGAGTAGTTCTCTTCCGTGCGAGAGAGAGCTCTGCTGGCATAGGCTATCACTTTCTCGGAGTTATCTTGCCATTGTATCAGTACGGCGCCCAGGCCTACATTGCTTGCGTCGGTGTGAAGTGCTGTTGGCGCTTCCTGGTCAAAGTGTGCCAGAACCGGAGGTGTTTGGAGGCGTTGGCGTAATTCGTTGAACGCTGTTTGTTCCTTTTCGCTCCAAAGAAAGGGGACATCCTCTCGTGTGAGCCGCGTCAGAGGCGCCGCAATAGACGAAAAGTTGGCGATGAATCGTCGGTAATAAGCGCAGAGGCCTAAGAAGCGTCTCACTGCTCTTTTGTCATGCGGTGCGGGAAACTTTGCGACAGCGTCGATTTTGTCCGGGTCAGGTCGAACACCTTCGTGGCTGACCACGTGGCCTAAGAAGCAAGGTTCGTTGAAACCGAAATGGCACTTCTCTGGCTTTAAAGTCAGGCCAGCCGAACGTATAGCTTGTAGAACTGCGAATAATCGACTTAGGTGTTCCTCGAATGTAGCTGAGAAGACGACAACGTCGTCTAGATAAACCAAGCATGTCTGCCACTTAAGTCCTGATAGCACAGTGTCCATTAAACGCTGAAAAGTGGCTGGCGCTGAGCATAACCCAAATGGAAGCACTTTAAATTCATAAAGACCGTCGGGCGTCACGAAAGCAGTTTTCTCACGGTCTCTCTCGTCGACCTCTATTTGCCAATAGCCACTTCGCAGGTCCATCGATGAGAAATAGCGTGCATGCCGCAGCCGATCAAGAGAGTCATCTATACGTGGCAGTGGGTAGACGTCTTTCTTCGTTACTTGGTTTAACTTGCGGTAATCTATACAGAAACGCAAGCTGCCGTCTTTCTTTTTAACCAATACCACGGGGGATGCCCAAGGACTCTTGGAAGGCTGTATTACGTCATCTTGGAGCATCTTCTGAACTTGCTTTTGGATCTCCTCACGTTCTTTCGGAGCCACACGGTATGGGTTTTGACGGATCGGTCTCGTATTTTCTTCAATGATGATTCGGTGCCGTGTCAGTGGTGTTTGCTTGACTTTCGACGTGCACGAAAAACAATTTTTGAACTGGTGTATCAGCTCTAGTAGGCGCTGTTTTTCCGAGGCTGACAGGGTTGAGCAAATGTTGACAGACAAAGGTGTCGAGGCTGGGATGGTCGCCTCGTCCGGTTGCAAAGCGAAGCAATCTCTGGCTTGGTCCACGTCGTCGTAGTAGGCAATCGCGGTGCCCTTCTGGATGTGACGACGCTCGTTGCTGAAGTTGGTGATGAGGACTTCTGCCCGCCCATCAATTAGTGCCAGAATGCCTCTCGCTATGGAAACACCTTGCGTAAGCAATAGCGTGTCTATTCGCTCCGCTATCACCTCCTTACGGCACGGCCATTCACACAACACCGACACAAGGCAGCAAGATCTCGGCAGGAGCATCACATCATCGGCTACACGTAAACGTTGCAGTTGTTCTTCAGTGGTGGCGTCGACGTAAGGATGGGAGGAAAAGGTGACGATGCGTTCTGGGATGTTGATGATAGCACCGTACTCTCGCAGAAAATCCATACCCAAAATTAACTCTTTACAACAGTCCGGTAAAATGACAAATGTGGCGACGAAGTTCGAATCATCGATTACGAGCCGAGCGGTGCATTTACCGGTTGGCGTCATTAGCTGCCCACCAGCACTCCTTATGCTCGGCCCACTCCACGGCGTCTTAACCTTCTTAAGGCGGTCGGCGAGCTCTTGTCGCATAATAGAGAAGTCAGCACCAGTGTCAACCAGTGCTGTTACGTGCTGTCCGTCTATAATAACGCTGAGGTCGGCACGTACAAATTCATTGGCAGTAGTACTCGTGGTTGTTGTCGTCTTCGTCATCACCGTCGTCACGTCGTCTTTGTGTAGAGGCAAGGGGGTCTTTTTGGCGTCTCGGCAATTGGCAACCTTGCCCCCGGAGGTCGCGGCAGTTAGTTTCCCTGGCACGGGCTTGGGGAGCGGTTTCTGATGGCGTCCGCTTATCTTTGGCGATTCGAGGAATTCTGACCTCGTGCAGGTGAGGGAGACCACCAGCGACGACTTGGTGAAGACGCTTGGTTGGTCGGTAGGTGATCAGCACCATGGTCACGAGGGTCGTCAGAGTAAAAAGAAGCGGGCCGAGAAAAGTTTCCAAACCGGGTTTCTCGATGACGGCAGTAGCGCGAGATGTGGCCTGGTTCGCCGCAGTTGAAACAAAGGGGTCGACGGTCGGCAGTGCGCCACAAGTCGGTCCGACGTACTGGTGGTCGCCGCACAGGTTCACGCTGCCACCACGGCAAGGTAACGGGCCGCTGCTGAAAGGGTGGTTCTTCTGGGGCAGGCGGATGACGGCGCACGGCATCAGCATAGGACAGTGGACGTGGTTCGGGTGGTGGCGCCGGTGATGGAAAGGCTTGCCGTAGTTCCTGGCGCACGATTTCTGCAACAGAAGCAACTGGGGGATCGGTAGACGGAAGGCCCGCAGCTCTTCCCGCAGGATTTGTCGAATCATTTGCCGTAAAGAGTTTTCGGAAACGGCAGCGTTTTGAGCGGCGGCACCAACAGGCGTTTGGTCGGGCAGGCGGTCAAAGTGGCGGCATCGTTGCCGGAGCGCCCGCTCAATGACAGTCGCCTCTTTGATGAATTCATCCACTGTTGTTGGCGGATTTCGTACAAGGCCGGCGAAAAGCGGTTCCTTAACTCCCCGCATTAGATGACGAACTTTCCTTGCCTCGGGCATGTCAGGGTCAGCGTGGCGAGATAGGCGGACCATATCCTCAGCGAACATGGCCACGCTTTCGTTCGGCTTTTGCATGCGGGCTTCGATCATCTGTTGTGCGAGATCCCGTCGGTCCGCACTCAGGAACGTCTCGAGAAGCTTTTGGCGGAAATCGTCCCAGGTTTGGAAAGTAGGCTCCCTGTTCTCGTACCATGTGCGAGCGCTATTTTCCATTGCGAAGTAGGCACGGCCAAGTTTTTCTTGCACACTCCAACGATTCACCACAGCGGTCCGCTCGAACTGGTCGAGCCAGTCCTCGACATCTTCATACGGTTCTCCACGGAAGACTTCGGGAACACGAGGAGTCTCAAAAGTTACCTGGTAAGGGTGAGTCGTTTGGGCCGGGGCCGGGGGAAGATTCGCAGACGCTGAAGGGGCCGCCATGTTGGTAACAGGAGATGCCGTCAAGAGTTCTGGGCTTAGGCCTAATAGGCGCCGGCTGAATCGGTGTACTGGAGTCGCAACAAGACGTTGAGGCTCCGGACTGGGTGTACGGTCCCGAAGAACGCTTTTTTGCATCAGGTTGCAGGCCCCAGCACCTCCACCAGTGTCCCGACGTCAAGAGAGAGGTCGTACTAGAAGACGCTGAGAAAACAGCAGCGGGTCGGTCTTTTTGTTAACCGCGTGAGAGAGAGTTCCTCATCTTTGTCGTTGTTGCATTCTGCATAAAAGCGTGCAGATCCGCGTATGCGCTGTCGCCTTCGTCTTTTTCGCGGGACGCACGTGACAATATTTAACTTCATTTATCAAATATGACATTGTTTTATTGCATTGTTCGTCTTTTCCGCGCCTTGCAATGCTACCTGAAGCTTTGTGGAAAAGGAAGCAACGCAGGTGAACTCATAGATCAAGCTGAGACGGGAAAATAAAAAATAAGCAGAGAAGTCAATTTCAGTCCTACACTACTGTGCAAGCCTGCTGCATTTGCCCATGGGCACGTAAATGTGCATGTTTTCATCCACAGTGCATTTATTACGCAAGGAGAAAGAATGGATGAGAACCCGTTATGCAGAAACACACCAGCCCTGTTCTTACCGAACCACACCAGTCCGGGTTTTCCGAAAACACACCAGCCCGGTTTTTTGCCAAAACACACCAGTTCCTGTCACACTAAAAAACGGCCGCTTACACCAGAGCGGCCATGTACGAGAGAAACCGTGTCTGAATTCGCGCTCTGGTGTGAACGAAAAAAAAAACGCACCAGACACGGCCTGGTAGATTTTTCGACAGGGTTGCAAAGCTTTTACGAGATTTCGATGCCGTATATGCGGTATAAATTTTCAATTATACAGGCCTGGTGCTGTTCAATCTGCTATGTGCTATTACTACCAAGAGCCCAAAAATATAGATCCTTTTTGCTTACGTGCCACATTTTTACCCGTTAAAAAAATCATTTCGAAATGCCATCTGGAAACGCAAAGTAACTCTGAATTCTCGAAACGTTCTTTCTTAAAGCGTTTTCTCTGGGAATCAAGAACAGAAACGACTGCATAGCAATATAGAAATCTCTTGTTTACACACAAATAGTATAACACTACTTCGCTGTTTTCGCTGTAACGTTATTCTGTATAAAAGTTTTGTATTTTAGATAAAAGTTATTTAGTTGATTGGTCCACATATTATTGTATTATTTATATAATACTTAATTTGCACATATTGATACAAAACACACAGAGAAAAGAGGCAGAGAGCAAGCTAGCCACTTTCACCTGGAAGAGCACAACGCCTGCTCACTCTTTTCGGATGAGGGAAGAAACAGAGGATCCATAAATTAAAAGAGAAGAAAGTGGTAAAAAGACAGGGAAGTAAAAATGACAATCACTTAGACAAGTAATAATACAATAACAAAAACCGACTGTAAGTGGGTGGACAGGTACGTTTCTTCTATAAAAGTAAAAACATGAGCTCGATAGGCCTAGGCGCGTGGGGAAGCACAACCGCAAGAAGTGGCGAGTGGAAGCAAAGAACTACACCTACCACTGATCCATCTGTCCCGCAGACTGACGTCATTGCTGTAACTGCAAGAGTGAAGGTCAGGGCACAGTACCTCTCCTCCAATAAAGCTATCAAAGAACAAGTATTATTGTTCTGTCATTCGAAAACATTCATTTTTTTCCGGTGGCGATAAATTTCTTTTTACTGCTTTTGAAAAAATAAGATTTCCTGTATGTTAACTGCGCAAAAGATCATCTTCATTGAAGAAAGATTCTTTATTGAGTGAGGACGGTTTTCATGTCAGAACAAGAAATAGGTAAGTTCAGGTTCTTCAAACATTTTATACATCATTATATAGAAAATTAGTGTGTGATTTCTTCTAGCTAAGCATTCGTTTCTAGGTCGATTCCCCAAAGTGGGTGTGGGCCATACATCTAGGCTGTTCTCTTTATCACCTTCATCACCCTGTTACCTCCTCGCTTCATGGCCATTACCCAGTGGTGGGCAGAAGCAATTATTCGAGGAAAAAGAAGCGAAGCTTCCCTTCACTTTATTGCCTTAAAGACCCCCTAGATGGGGTATTACATAAGGGGTGGGAAATATACAACAAATGTAATACATATGCAGGGTGGGTACAAGTATCAACAGGGGTAACCAATACAGAAATTAAATAATACATGTGCAGCATCAGTATACATATTAACAGGCGCAACACCTTGCCAAAAAAAAGAAGACAAATTGAGAACCAGTGGCACTAAAAAGAACAATGTAATGTATTTAAAATGAAAAGAAACGAGTGACATTTTGTGTATATGTTGAGTCGCGAAATCAGTGGAAAGGCCATTCCAGTTGGAAGCTGCACGAAAAAAGAAGAAGGCGGAAAATGTCATGGTACGGGCGCGTGGCCGGCTGACGAAAAGAATGAGTGGTGTGGTGAGATGTGCAGGCAGGAGGCAAGATATAGGACCGGTGCCCGAGTTGACTGTGATAGAGCTTGTGGAACAAAATGAGGCTAGAAACTCGGTGAGGAATGTTAAGGTTTGAAAGATTGGATTCTTGTTTAGGAGATGAAACACTCACGTTATATGAATACGAGGAATGAATTAATCTAGCTGCTCTATTCTGCAGTGATTCTAGTGCATCGGTTAAGTATGCGGGATGAGGGCTCCAGATAGGCGACGCGTAATCAAGTTGGGTGAGAATTAAAGATTTAAAAGCTTGTAGTTTTACAGGAGGGGTAGCATGACGTAAGTGGCACTTTAAGAACACAAGTGATCTGCTAGCTGATGATATGATATTGGTAATGTGGACGCGCCATGGTAAATCGTTACTCTAAGTGACTTCCAAGTACTTGTATGTGATGGCATTTTCCAATGCAACTTTACCGATTTGATAAGAATAGGTTCGGGGGCGGCGCCGACGGTGAAACGAGAGGGACTTGCATTTATTAAGGTTTACTGTCATTAGCCGACAATTGTACCAGTCAAGCACATGGTTAATGTCATCTTGTAATGCAACTTAGGCTGATGTGTTAGTAATAGCACGGTATATAACGGAATCGTCTGCAAACATACAAATATTGCTGGATACGTGAAAAGGTAGATCGTTAATGTATATTAGGAATAGTAGGGGTCCAAGAACAGATTCACACGGGACAAGCCTTACAAGCCGTACACACCCAAATCCCAAATATTGAAATTCGGGTGTGTAATATTCTCGGGGGCTGCTGTTCATAAAATTAAGCCACAAGTATTGTTAAAGTTAGAAGCCCTGCAAATATTCCTGGGACTTCCCAGGTTCATGGCGAGTAATGTATTGTATCATAAAGCGCAATTTTCAACACTCCTCTGTCGAACCTAATGGTTGAAACCTTCTTGAAGTTCTATAGTGTACCGGTGCGAAGATCAGAGTACGCATTTATCAGCGACCCTGACTCTTTCTTTCTTGCACATGGGCGTCTATTTCATACATGTCAGATAATTTTGGTTAAAAGAAGCCGGAAAAGAACCCTCAACATTAGGATAGAGTACAATAAAATCTTCTCCCCAAAAGCCAAGTTGCAATCTCTCACATTTTTGACCACCACATTAAAAAAATACTTGGTACATGCAGAAACAATTTTTGTAATATGTACAGATGTTTCTGGCAAAAATGAAAAGGCAGGCGTAGAAATTGCGTCTCACTTCGTCGACTGGTCTTTTTGAGTGAGGATTTCAGATTTCACTCCTATATTTGAAGCTGAGCTAGTAGCTATTGATTTAGCTCTTCGAAAAATTTCTACGACCGAAACCAGTGCAATCATCCTAACAGACTCATTTTCGGCGTGTGCAGCTCTGACAACCTCAGAACAATCTCGTGCCCTAGAGCGTGCCACACATTAGCACCGCTACATTTAAAATTCCTAAAATTAGTGTTGGTCCCAGGTCACTGTGGAGAACATTTATTGAATAGGCAGATGCTTTGGCGCGAGCAAAACTTGATGGACCAGTAATTTCGGTACTTCCCTAGTTAGAATACATATCAGGGGTTAGATATCAAAAATTCGCTATTTTTACAGACTGTTTGAAAAACATCACAAAATGTACAGATTATCAGCACCTCGAATTTCTATGGAAAGACCAGTGGAGTCCGTCAATAAAAACTTCAAATTATCATCTCCAGATGCCGGTGTCGTGTTGCCCCAATAATTTTTTTTATTACACAAAGCTGGTCTCACACTTTCCCTTCTTTGTCCGTTCTGCAAAGAATAAGAAGCTATTGAACATTAATTTGACTCATCTCAGAACTATGCAGTCATTAGAATAAGACTTCTAGCAATTCCATCTGCGAAGCTAGATTTATACTTAACCATGAAAATATTTTAAATTTTTGTGCCTCTGTTTTGGGAAATTACCACAGAGATGCATTCGATGCAGTGTGTAATTTCATTCAAGACTAAACGTTTTTCAACATAAAGCCCACGTTTACAAATACTAAAAATTGCAGGTTGAGAAGTAATTATCTAAGTGTTGATAAACCCGCGAGATATCAAATTATTCGGGTTTGGCAAAACCAGCTGTGTGTTCAGTTCCAAAAATCAAGGTATAGTTATTAGTGTCTGTTTTCTTGTTGATACATTTCACTCTGAATTTTTGTTTTCTTTTTTATTATACTGTCTTCATTTTACTTTTCTCCCTTTTTAATGTAAGTAATAGTGTATTTATTGTACATATGATACTATATCTTCTCTTGGCCAATCCACCAGAGTGGGTATGAGCCATGGATTAGAGGCTACAAACAAACAAACAGGCGGCCGGCTTCGATTGCCGTCAGAATCTTGTACCCTGTACCCTAGGCGCTAGCTCCGGTCGAGTGTTGCCAGGACGTCAGTCTTCATGCTGCTCCATAGCGACTTCAAGCTCGAGCCAGCCAGCTGAGCGAGAAGGCTTGTTCCACCATGGGCACTACCTCTACAGACTCGATGTCTCGTTGCCTGGTGAAGTGGTCACCGCAACGAAGGTGTGCGTGAGTGTGTTTTTTGATATTCTCTATTGATACGTTCCTATGAGACTTCGTGGCGGGGGACAGAAGTGCGTTGATTATCAGTAATAAAGACCTTTTTGTCGGGTGATAGGTAATTTTTTTGAACTATTAATCTCTTTCACCCACACATTAGGGTGCTTTTCTTTTGCGTGCCATACCGCCATCACCCTTTATAAATAATGACTTCATCTTAATCAGGCTGTCTTGAAAGCATTCGATTACCTATGCCCATTGAGTAACCTCTTAGTCATCACACTAGCTACCTATCTATCTATCAATCTATCTATCTATCTATCTATCTATCTATCTATCTATCTATCTATCTATCTATCTATCTATCTATCTATCTATCTATCTAAGACGAATAATGACTCGTGAGGCCGAGGGAACTTCCGGAATGTTACTGTCTGTTCTTAACGTAAATAACATGAAACTCTTGTCACGCGCATTGTCAAACCCTTTCGTCCAAACACGTGTAGCCGTATGCCATGAGATGCAGTGCGTCGTTATGTTCCACAATTTATTGAAAGCTTATATGTACCCTGTAGCGGCGAAAAGAGACAATAGGACCTAAACGCGAGAGCGCTAAGAAAAACTTACATCGGCAGTGAGACCCGGCTAACGTAATGGTAAAGAATTGGAAGACGCTTGAGCTTTGCCTTCATGAATAGGCTGGGATCGTGTGCATGGCTTTCTGAACTGCTAGCCTGGCTTCAGTTCTCAATGGATACATATATCGGGGCGTAAAAAATGTGCGCTTAACAATCACCATTTTAAAGTAGCATTGAATGCCTAATGAAAGCACAATGAAGTGCACACTTCGCCATAATCATTTCTCTCGAGATTCAGCGAAGGGTCTACCACGCGCCCGTACCGTAACACACGATCCTACACAGCTGTTCACTTTTTTGTGGTTCTGGTGCTGATATAATGAACCTATTTGAGAAGCTTGTAATAGGTGAGCATTAAGGGAACAGGGTCAGCGCCATATCCGCCATTGATTTTCGGCGTAGTTTAAGTACCCTTTTCTCCTGAATCGTGAAAGTTACAATAATTACTTTGTTATTATTGTTTTCATGGGCCTTACCTCTTCTCGCTGAAGCAGGTTTACCACTGAACGTTTTAATGCTCATTTTGTGTGTTTGTTTTGCGTCGGGTTCTCATTATTATGCGCTAGTAGCTATTACTCGTCATGTTGGAGAAGAGTCCTTCATTACACAACAATAATGCTTCTTTACCATTTCCACGATGAAGCTATTCAAATACTGGTCGTATTTTTACATACTGTTTTAGATAATGAGCAAGACAGTGACCTGGCTGAGGTAAAGGAACAAAAGTACACAAGAGGATGTTTTCAAATATTCGCACTTAGAGTTCAATATTTGCATTATTTCAAACGTACAAACAGATAATAGCGAATTTGCAGACCATACCATAGACAAAAACCTGATACGCTTCACCAATATCATTTTAAGGTCGAAGCTTCTTAGCCCGTTCGTCGTTCCCTCATTCGTATGTACTATGTAGCAACTTCTGGTTTGTGACTTCCTCAATGGATGACGCTGCGTGTATATGTCTTTGGAAATAATGGAACTAGATGGCGTTAGGGGATTTTTTGTTCTGCTGAAACGTCCTGACTGGCTAGCTTCCTTGTTGCCTGCTGTGCAGCTGTGTTAAACATAATGTCAATGCAAATCAATGCAGCCTAGGCACTGCGCTTTGCAATACCCAGGCGAAATTCCAAAAGGGTACAGCACATTTGCACGTTTTATGTAAGCATCACTAGAAGTGAGCAGAGCAACCAGTGTATCCTTTCAGTGTTTGATGTCCATGGAAAACGTTTTTGCAGTGCGTTCCCACACGACAGTTCAATGCCTAATTATGGGTCAGATTTATAAATGGAGGCAATCAGCAAGTTATTCGGGATGAGCTAGTTCAAGATAGTTGGCTCGATACCACATACTAGAATGTGCTGAGTAACAGTTGCTTGAAGGTAATCTTTGTGAACGAATGGTCCACAATTCAGCTGGCCTTTCTAAATAAGCTTCATGCTTCAGTGTCCTTCGGGCAAGCCCGTTGGAGAGATTCGTATTCTTTAATGCGCTGCGAAATATTGTACCCGGACAGATTTTAACACGACTTCCTAGCTGGATCTAATGTCTTATTAGCCAAACGGTAATAGTTTTGTGCTTGCTAATGATGACACTACTAAGATGTTCCCAGCCACCCTATTGAAAAAACGTCCACCATAGGAAAGGTGGATTCCACCAATCACCAGTTTGGTGGAGTATGGCGGTGGAAATGGTGGCACATAGTGTATGGTGGCTATGGTGAAGCGGATGGTTGATGGCGCGCTCCAGCCGGCAATGCTGGGGAGTGAAGCAGCCTCAGAACCACCGTGATGACCAGCCGCTAAAAAATAATAAAAATATTTGTATAAAAAAGAATGTAGCAAGGACCCGTAAAAAAAGTACACGCGCCAGTGTGGGATCGAACCTGGCACCTACGAATTTTGAGCTAAGTACACTAACCACTGCACCAAGCTGAGAGATCTCGGTGCGGGTGCTAAAGAAATAGTAAAACCACAAAGTCACTGTTTAACTTCAATTGTGTTTGTCGTTTACTTGGGTGGGGCGAGAAGCGTCTCTCATAATCATATGGTGGTTTTGGGACGTTAAACCCCACATATCATGGGTGGGACGAGATCTGCACCTGCTACTAAGATTTGCACATTTGATAAACACGAACAACTGCTCCCTGTATCGATTGCCACTGTGATACTGGCAACAGCGCTATGTTTTTTGTTACAATTTACAACCGCAAGAAAAAAAAGCAACTCAGTGGACTGAGGAGCAGGTAGAGTTTATCGGCGGTTACTTCCAAGTTTGTTATTCGTTTCTCGCTCTTTCCAAAGGGCGATATCAGTTCAGACTTTATAACGCTTCTACGTTCATTCGATAGATAAGCCCACACAATTGATTTTAATGTTTTTCGCGCAACGCACACCGCAGTCGTGCCAGCACACTGCTGTTGCTCGGTCATTAGGAACAGCTACATAACGGCTTGTCCAAAACAACTGCAGTGCGCCAGAAACATTAAGCTATCGTATTCCTTCAGTAAGCATACGAATTGACATGTCTATGTTCTCGCATAAGAGCCAGCGAAGCGCCGGCGAGTGCGACCGGCGGCTGTCGGTGAGGCGAGGAGCACCTTTGGTGGAAGGGCTGCAAGCGCGTCGCATCGATATTTGTCGCTTCTTGCGCGGACACCGTACACAATAAAAAAGGCTTCAATTAGGGTAAATGATGCCGCAGCTGTGCTGTATTGACATTTTTACTCGTGAAAATCGTGTATACTGAAACCCAGAAAGCCGATAACACTTTTACGGGCTCGGTCAGTATGACTAACCTTTAGTAGAAATCATGGTGGTAGAATCAAAGCATGAAAGTCAAATTCGCTGGGGCTCATCTCGACGCATGTCGAAAGTTAAAGTTTATGCATATTCGCACGCACTTTCTTAACTTAAAAGTACGGCTGAAACAATAGAGTGTGCAAGAATTCCCAGAGTTGCGTTTCTAGCGTGGTGACATCAAGTGACCGCTGTGTTCTGCTCTAACATTGAAAGGGGCAATTGCGAACTGGAGCACATTTATTTGTCGACAACTGCTCGCTGATGTAAAACATTTATTGTCATGTTCAAAGTGACAAGTCTAGTCTTCTAAACATCACAACAAAGAAACACATCGCAGATGTCAAACTGATGTAAGTACGTGCGCGAAATGTAAACTTATTCCCGGTCGCATATTCTATGCTGCACAAAAATTGAAGCGTTGTTGACACCACAGGAATAAAAACAAAGGTACTAGAAAGCATAATGAGCGGCGTTTGTTTTTTTTTTTGAATGTAAACATATATCTCTGCGCATTCAAAAATTAAACGCTACAGATGAGCGATTGGACATGTATACTCTCATGTGCTTTTCATCATACCACCGTCATCCACCTTGCTCACCAAGCCTTCCACCAAACACGTTTTGCCTCGCCACCATGAGCCGGCATTTTCCACCGTCACCACTATTGGCTCGCCACTACCACCATCATCTGCCACCATTTTTTCCACTCTAGCCATCATCAGCCAGCATTTTACACCGTCACCACCACTGGCTCGCGACCACCACCACCATCTGCCACCATTTGTTTCCACTCTCGCCACCATCAGCCATTATGCCCACTCCAGTTTCCATCATATTCACTAATATTGCCACCATATCCACTATTCTTTCCACCATATCCACCAACGATTCCAGCATCCACCAACCCAGGTTTTTCAATACGGCAGATACAGATTTTCTGCTAGAAAGCTTAACTACTCTGCTTATTTTCATTTAGCAGTTCTCGGTTCATTATTTTCTGAATGTACAAATACATTTCATTTTGTAAACTGTAAGCTCTTCATGTGGCTATGATACTCGAACTGCAAGAATTCCTTTGCTACGAAAGAATAGTGGTATGGCCGGCCGCCACAAGAATTTTGAAAGGCGGCGTCTTCAGAAAAAACATTCACTGCGAAAAAGAAAGGATTGACACTGGTTCAAAAAAAAGTCCCATATCTTAAACAACTCAAACAGAAAAAAGATTTTTTTAATAGTTTTTTTTTCTGTCTCTTTAAATTACCCACTGTTTGCTCAGTTCACACCTCTTGAAGTCTGGCGTGATTCCACGCTCCTCCCCTGCAAAATAAGGCTGGTGCCGTCACACGAAATTAATATCGTGTGTTTGTCCAGAGCAGACTGAACAAGTCTCGCGGCTTTTTAGCACAACACTTGTTTGGCACGCAGACGGCCACAATTCAATCCTCACTTGGACCCGTCAGCTCTGAATAGTTATTTAATTTGTATCCTACATTTCTCGGTCATAGACAGGATGAGTTTTAGCTCACAATCAATGACGCCAATGTGGACACCGACGCTGCGATTTTCGTGAAAGGAGCTCTGTAGAGCTAGCATTTTAAAATGTAGCAGTGGCTTACAGTGCTACATTTACGTATACTGTGAGCTGAGGGGATGCTGATAAGCTAACATTTCACACATAGCTCTAATTACCGGTGTCGTCTTTGTTGTGCCACGGTCTTCCACTCACATTGCACACATACCTAAAAAGATTGTAAACAATACCTATATCGAACATCCGAGTTGCATTAGCGCTTTTGTTAAGTTTCATCGTGTAAACAACCAATCAGTCTCCTGGTGACACCGCTATGCAAGACGTTGCTCCGTTTGCTCCGCAGCACGCTTAGTCTTCATGTGCTATGTCATCGTACGCTCAGCCACTAATTGCAAGGAAACTACTTCGGCACTCGTTCACAAACCGAGCGTCTCTCTCGGCACGGCAGCTTGAACGGGTGCCAGCGGGGCCAGTCGTGTTGGGCACTGCCCCACTGCTCATCACGGGTAAATACTACTTGTAGCAGTAGTAGTGTTTATTGTAAAAATGCCAAATTTTACAGAACCATCGGAAGCACTGCGCAGCGTCAGGGAAGGGGAAGTGCGAAATAAGACGGAAAGCAAAAGAAAGAAAATGACAGCATACCCGTGTAGTAAATGATGATGAGTGGGGCGAAGCGCTGAAGCGTTTCATCGCTAAATTGTGAACCGTTCACGAAATAACCCACTACATCATCAAAGCGTTAAAAACACTGTACATATATACAAAAAAAGTTTATTATGGTTAAGTGGTAGATATACGTCGCTTCCGTACCCTCTTCATTACAACAGCTTAATGCAAAGGTCGGTGAAGTGATCGGTGAAGTGGTGGATCGATGATGGAATGTGGAATGTTTCCACGAACGAAGCAGTGGGCAGTTCATCCGTCCGTCTGTCCATGCATCCGCCCATCCGTATGTCCGTCTGTTCGTGCATCCGTCCGTCCGTACGTCCACACGTCCGTCCATTCGTCCGTCTGTCTGCTAGTCTGTCTGTCCGTTCGTGCGTCCATCTAGGAAACACTCCAAATACCGCCATCTCTCATCTAGTATGCCCAGGGGATACGAGATGGGAGATGGCGTGCCACCGGTGGCAACATACATACGTACATACATACATACATACATACATACATACATACATACATACATACATACATACATACATACATACATACATACATACATACATACATACATACATACATACATACATACATACACACATACATGCATACATACATACATACAAGGGATGGACAGACCCACGCCCTAAAGAGCTTCGCCCGTAAACTAGCAGAATTAGATATATCAGCAGACGGAGCTAGCCCATTCATGGGGGCGGCAAAATGGGAAGACACAACGAGCACTGCAAGTTGCGGGCGCCTAACGATGGGCGGTGATTCCAACCGAATCCAGAAACTACAACAGACTACGGAAAGCCCAGGCAGTAGGTGAAGGGAAGATGAAGTCGGTAGTGTTGGTCGCACGGAGGCCGTTTTGTTTGTAGGCTGTGGTGAGCCTTAAAGGGCCCGTAAACCACCCAAAGGTGAGATTTCAAAGTTGTGCATGAGTATACGACAAACACGGAGACGTGAGAATTTTTCAAAACGGTGCAGTAATAGCGGTGTTAGATGCGTTTGATGACTGAAACCGTGAGTCACGGTTGCCATAACGACTACATAGTTTGCTCTCTTCTGCGCTTCCTTCCGCTAGTATTCGCTTCCACGCCGCTTTTCTCTCTTGCTGAGCGCCCCTCCAAATTTCGCGTCGCATACGTCATCGCGACGCGCTACATGCAACACCGTCTATTTCCGGTTTCCGCGACTTTGGCTGCCGACCCCGTCAGTTGCGTGCTTGTTGGCGAGCCATGGGTGCAGTAACCATGCCTGTATAGCACCTGCGTTTCACGCAGGTCTTAAATATTTGCCAACGCGATGAACCCGTACGAAGACACGCCATGCCCCGCACGTGTTACATGCACGCGGGCAACACGACGAACAACACGCAGCGCGGGCAGTTGCTTGCAGACTGACCGGAAGTCGTAGGCTTTTGCTCGACCAGTCACGGAATATTTGGCATATTTGGCTCGGCGTGTCAGAAATGCGGCACGGCGCGTCACACGCAGGACCGAAAAGGAGGAGGGATTGTTTCTTGGAATAAGTGGCACGCCGGTGGCTCGTAGTGCTGCCGCGTGCAGAATCATTCATCGGGACGGCATTCTGCACACGCTGCGCGCGTTTAATTAAAAGGCATGAAAAAGTATTGGAGGTAATTTTCGGGCCCTTGAAGCGTTCTTTTGTCAACGCTGACCAAGCACAGAGAAGGTGCTTTATTGTCTCAGGGTCGTCACGATGTGTGCGGGCTGGTGAAATGGTGTGTCTTTCGGTGTACAAGCACGCCGCTGACCACACACAACCCGTGCGAATGCGAAGGATAGTGGCGCACTTGCTGTTAGTTATGCCGTCGTCTTAAAGAGGCTTGAGACGCTTGCAAATCGCTACTCTGGCATCTGGGTGGAGGGTTAAGAGCGGTTGCTTCCACAGTGATCTCGAAAATCAGAGAAAGAAACTGCTGCTTAAGTGGCACATTAGGGTGGGGGATGGTTGGGGCAAGGGCATCCGCTTGCTCACTTTTGGTCATTTTAATGCGGGCATCTAGTGAAATGAAACGGAAACACCAGTAGCAGCCAAGTAGAACTTCAATAGCTCGAAGGACGCCGTATGCCAGGACGATCGGTTGCTCGCGAGGCTCTGAAGCACTGGCTGAGTCACAAAATGACTGCCACTGGTTGCTCAGGACGGTACTCAGCGAAGACCTCAGTGGTTAGGTGAAGAAACGCTAGCTCTGCTTTGGTGGTGCTCGCTGCAAACAGTAGTCAACATTGCCTGCTCTCCGCTCTAGCCGGAATGGCGCAGGCTGCAGCTGAGCAGCCGTCCGTCTGACTGCCACAGGTGGGCCCGTCATTCCCTGCTCACACCGCTCACAAAATCTTTCCATCAGAAAAGAAGGCTGGCAGCGGTTTTTGGCCATCAGGGTTCTTGCATAGGAAGCACAGTGAAGGTGCTCGATGATGTGCCCCAAGGTTTGTTCAAGCATTAAAAAAAATTGGGTATTCTCCAGCCTCTGTCGGCGTTGCAGTCATCGGTAAGTGGTTTGAAAGTTCTAGGATACTTCTGATAGCGCCTTTAGGCAGAGTCTGCAAATGCTTCCTTCAGGCTGGTTTGAGAATGCCCGGGTAGGGCATACAGTAGGACGGACGTAGACTTCTCAAGCACGAACTGCTAGTGACGGTTTCTAATACAGCGTACAAAGCGCCAATTGATCAATGGAAATGATGTATCTACTATTACGTGCAGCACGGAGAACTCCAAGGGTTCTGTCAGTCATGCGAAAACAGCAGTTTTCTTCAGAACAACATAACACGCCCTTTTGCAAAGTGACAATGTGGCTTTGTTTTCTTTCCAAAGAACTTGTTGGAAGAATGGGCTGCTGCAGTCATGGAAAAATGTTTCAAAGTGGAGGCCACTCCTGCGAAAGTATAGACCAATGCGACTGCTTTTCTTCAAGGCGTGAATCTGGTTGAGGCCAAGAGAAAACTTCAACCGAAAATTGTATTCTGAAACGCAGCGCTTCAAAGCCAGACCGGCTTCTTTCTCAGGGGTGAGAAAGCAGAGATGTGTGGTGCATTTATACGCTTGCTCGCCTTGCGTGAGAGATTAGCCGCAATCTGTTGCAAACACTGAAAGGAAGTAGAGGAAGGGCAATGTCTCCATGGAGTTGATGATGATGATTCGTGGGGCTTAAGGTCCCAAAGCACGATATGATTATGAGAGACGCTGTAGTAGAGGGCTCCTGAAATTTTGTACATCTTAGGGTCATTTAACATGCACCTAAATCTGAGCACACGGGCCTACAACATTTTGCCTCCATCGGAAATGCAACCGTCCTGCCGGGATTCGAAACCGCGACCTGCGGGTTAGTAGCCGAGTACCTTAGCCACTACACTATCTTGGCGGGCCCCCGTGGAGTGGTTGAGGTTTCCCGCAGCCAGATGAATGTGCCTGGGTTCGAGGACGAGTCACTGGCGGGCGTTCCGTTCTTTTTTAAGAATCACTGGGTCCTCCGAGTGGATGAGGTGGTCAAACCACTCGCAGTGTTTTACCACTGCGCTTCATGTGCTGTTGATTTGACTGAGGTTGTTATTGTGCTGTCGCGTCCTTTCATGAAAGTTCTTTGTTTCCACAACATAGAAAGCGGAGCAGTCGCCGCATTGGATCCGGTATACGACGTCCAGAGATTTTTTCCGCAGGCACGTGATTTTTCGGAGAAAGGGATGAAGGTGCTGGTAGTAGAAGATGGCATGTGGATGACAATGAACCCTGCATTTTTCAGTATCCGTGGTATTGTTTCGCCGGCGCCAGCGACATATGGGATTGACATGTGTTGCCGTCACGGGGACGCAGGTGCCTTGTTGTCCCTTCTGTGGAGGGCTCTGTGAACGAATGCTTTTGAGTAGTTGTTTGCGTCGAGATCACTGATAATTTTATCCCATTCCTTTTCTTGCCTCTGCGGTGACTAGTAAATACTTTTGTTCTTCACAAAAAAAAAAAAACTTCGCACTACAAAAAGCTTGGGACTTGTGGGGTGGTTCGAGTTGAAACTGAAGTAGCGTCCTGTGCGGGTGGGCTTTCTGAAAACCGAGAAAGAGGGGTTCCTCTGTTGCCCTCTCACATGTACATCTCAAAAAACAACTTACAAAACACAGTTCATTTAGGGTCATTGTCCGAGAAACTGCCAGCTGGCAGCGTAACATAAGTGTGTTTCTTCATCATCACCTGAAGGTTGTTACATCAGTGGACCACTTTGCACAGAGACATTCGGGCACTCTTTTGCAAGACGAACTTTAGAGTGTGGGGAGCCAAGTATGCGATATAACTGGACATTGAGGACCTACTCTGCTCAGTACCACTTGACGAATTCTTTTCCAACGTCCGAAGGGCATTAGATTTGTAGAGTATGGCGTCGTTTTCCATGGTTGCCTTGTTGTGGCTGATAGTTTTACGGATCTATTGGCATGCTGTTTGTCATTTTCTTTTGTTACCTTTAACACCAAGACGTAAGTGCAGAAGGTAAAAATCTGTTATGGGTCATCTGGGTTGCCAATTTTGGTGATATTTATTGTGCCAATTTTTACCACGTGCATTAGCAAGGATAAAAATATACACGGGTTCTAAAAAACATAGATATGTCGCTGATGATATTGTATTTAATTAGGGCCTCCATCACGACTCGATATAAAGATGTCGCTGAAAGCGCCTCGAACTGCTTCAAGCAGAGTTCAACCTTATTATCAATCAAGATAGCACTACGCGACAACGATACGAGGCAGTTTTTAAATGCTAAACATTTCTTAGTTAACTTCAGCATGGCTCTGGCCATATCTATCTATCTATCTATCTATCTATCTATCTATCTATCTATCTATCTATCTATCTATCTATCTATCCATTGATCCAGCTATCTATCTATCTGCCAATAACATTTAGTTTTAGTGTCTGTTTTGATAATCGTATCCATCCAAAATTGTTATGGCATAACATGACTCCATGAAGAGCATAAGGCCCGTATTCACAAACGCTCCTTTACTCAAGGGTTACCTTGAACTTGACGAAGTCAAGGCAGTGCGTGCTCCTCCACTCGAGGAGCCGATGTGTTTTATGAACGCTACTCGAGGGCTCCTTTGCCAAGGGCCGACTCGAGAAACGCTCCTTCACTTGACTTACGCAACATGCGTCTGGTAGCGATGGTATGTGATCAAATACCACAATAAATAACACAAATTTAGGTTGAAACACTTGGAATAGGTTAAAAATTGTCGACTATCAATAAACGTGTATACGGTGGAAGTAATAGGCGAGATTTCAAATATCATCAGCTAGTTTTGATATCAGGCAGGTGCCATATCAGCCAAGCCACGCTTTAGACGAAGCCGCCGGGATTGAATGCTGGTTTTGCGAAGACTCGTTTGCATGCATGAACAAAGTTTTATGGCTCCTCGTGCCGTGGTGCCGTAGTGCCGAACGGTGCGATGTCTTCCAACGACGACCGTGTCGCCGCGCGTGACGGCAGGAAGACCACCGCAACGTGGTTCGTGTTTATGCGTGAGGAGCGTGAACTGCTTGTCAATTTGGTGATGCGGCAAAAAGCAACGTCGAGAACAAGAGAACTGACGCGCTCGCCAAGTGCGCTAAGGACAGAGCCTGGGAAAAGCTGACGTGCGAGTACAACAGCCAACCAGGCATTCGTCGCATTACGGTGGCACAGCTCCGTAAGTTGTGGGAGAATGAAAAGTACAGGTGGAAGAAGAAGCAGTCAGAGGAAACGCGAAACTTGCATGCCACAGGTAAGTTTACGTTTGTTTACAAGTGTAAACGGGAAGTTTTCGAAAAGCACTAAGTTACCAGGCCTCGTGGCCGTAGCGTTTGCGCAAGGGAGTCATTTATGAGTTCTCAAATTGCGTCTCTTGTGTAAGCTATCTGAAAATGCCCTAATAAGAGCATCGGTTCCGCCATGAATATTGTGTCGTAAATAAATGTGTACCTCCAAGAATTGTGTGAATCATAGGCGTGCACAGGGTTTTCCTTCACGGGAAGAGGGCAACGTTTTTTGCTTGCATAAACATTTTTTAAATGGCATCGCGTCGTCACCGTTTATTTTTTTTTTTTTGGCAAAATCTTCCTGCACTTTTTTTCACCATCGGGTGCCAAGTTTGTGATTTTATTATAATAAAAAATGCTTTTGCTCAGTCAAACGTGCTTTGCACTGTATATACATATATATCATATATAAGTACATGTTTCGGTTTCTTCGTCAGTAGTTTGTGCAGGACATAATTTTTTCTCTGACTTAGTTCACTGTACAGTTTTTTCTCTTAATTTCTTTTCCTGTATTTACTGATGTATTTTTCTCCATTTACTTTGTACTAGGCCCTCTTACTCAATTCCGTATTTGCCTCTGTAAGGTTTTATGAATACATCAATGATGAGGTAGTAGTAGTACATAAATAGTTATCTGTGTATCGTGAATTTTCGCTGCCTATTTCTTTCGCATATGCCTCGTCTTCTTTAAGCACTTTCTTTGTGCTGTCAGTTGAAATTTCAATGTATACGCGTAAAAATTTTTGCGCCTTAGGGGGCGGGCCATCCACTGCCGGCCAATGAGCCCCTCATTGGCACTTGTTAGAGCGGCGGCATCCCACATGGGGACATAGCTCCAGAACCCGCATGACAGCGTTGGAGCCCACCTCAATCAGCCAGTGCTTTCTTTATCGCCGTCGCGGATTTTCAAGAGCATGCTCACTGGTAGTCAAGACAACACGGAAGAGCTGCTTGGTAAAAGATGAATGGGCAAAAACTGTCAGATCTAGCAGCTGTCATGCTGGTATATTGCATGAACTTTTGCATGTATACACTGTGCGAGGCGTTGCATTTCAATGTTGTTTTGTTTTGTGACTAATGCCACCGTTCATATCATTTGCATTAACAATTTACTAAAATTTACGTGTACAAATAATTCTCATTCTCATTTCAAGAACATGCCATGGTGTTAACAGAAAGTAATGCTATGTAATAAGCCTGCTAATACTCCTTTAAAATGCTCCTAGCATAAATTGACGTGGTTTAAAAAGTACTTGTGTGACATATAAAAATACATTTCACATCATGTGTGGCCTTATGATAAGTGAAACTTTGGAATTGTGTTTCAACTTTGTTTTTTGTGTGCAGATACCCTTTGCCCAGCACCCCTTCCCCGCGGCAAGAGGCCGACTAGCTCACGAGCTAGTACTCTTCACCTGCCAGGGAGAGAATTTGCCAATTGATTCAGTATTTTTGCTACAACTGAGGCACATATTTGTGAAAGACACTGACTTTATTGTGTTTGTGTCGGATACCGTATGCACGCACATGAAGTATCTGTCACCATGTGTCATTACTGTTAAGGGGCTTGTGTGTTTGCAGAGGGACGGTGTTGCATGCCACCAGCTCATATTATTCATTTTCATAGTTACAACTGTAATTATTTTTATATTTCTATCACCTACCAATTTGTTGAAAATCACGCGTGTTCACGTGAAAGCATGGAAACGCAAAAATATTTGTGCCTCTACCGTAAAGAGGTTTTTTGGATTACATCGCATGCAAGCAGAGCACCAGTTCTGCTTCTTTTGTATGTGCAGACATTACCAATGTCATGCCATGGCCAGCTGTTGGAGTCACCAAGAACTATGGGTCTGTCGACGTCAGTATCACAAGCACAGCTAGTCATAAGGCTCAACTGCATGCAGCTATAAAAGTGCTGGTGACATGGCTTCTCGGGTTGTGTGAGTAAAACAAAAGTGGAATATTGAAGGTAAGTTATTTCTACAGTTTTATGTAAAATTAAACCTGCCTTTTGCACGAAATATGTGTTTTTTTGCTCCTGTTCTAGCATTTGTTGTAAATGGATGCTGAAATAAAGAATCAGAATCAGAATCAAGTACAATCACACAACTCCTCTATGCTTCTAGTCATACACATAGACAATATACATTTCACTGAAGCACACACACTCTTCGGCACATGGTGCCGTTCAAGTTACGCACCGGATACCATAACTCCTGCATGCTTACACACACACACAAGAAAAAAATACACTTCACTGAGACACACACTCATTTCAACGCATGTTGCTCTTCAAGTGTCTCCAGGTTCGCGCACATCACTCTTACGTAAAAGAGTGTCCCCCATGTGACAAGTGCTCTTGTGTCTCAACGGCCCCAGAGGCACCACTGCCATTTCCCGAGCGACCATTAGATGTTTAGACAGTGTTCATGTGTCAGCAACAATAGTGGGTGGTGGACACAGACCATGGTCATCAGTGTGCCGAAGGGCCAGATCTGAACGCTCCTGAATTCCAGCTGACTGACAAGCAATCGTGCCATTGAGTTGGAGAAAACCCGTGCCGTGCAAACGTGATCGACGCCTGAGCGTCCCTCTTCGTCCGCCGCGATCGGTAGACTTCAGAGGTGGCCATGGACAAGTTTACTACAAGCCATTATGAATTATCGGGATCTACTCTTATCAATGGCGCTGCCTCACACAGTGTGGCTCCGTCCCGCCGAGACGCCTGATCCGCTCACGCAATTTTGTCCGTAACCCGATAGCTCTCCCGTTAGCTCAGAAAACGGCAGAGATACCTCCGCGTCTTTTAGTCCATAGCTTAGGTAGTGTCCACACGATCCCTGAAATTCGATTTGCTTCGTCCCTACGGTTGGCACAGTGAACCCCTTGACTACCACAAGCTCCTCGCCGTCAGGCGGCCGACAAGGTCAACCTGCAACATGCCCTAAGTAAATCTCTAAATGAAACTGCACGCGACACTGTTTCCACTGGAAAAGTCTCTCCACTTCCCTCATTACGATTTTACGGAGATGCGAGATTTTTCTGGTTAATCGCTCTTTTTCATGAACGTTTGGATGCCGCACCGAAGTCGCGTTGGGTTGGACACCGAACGGCCCCCGTTCTCACTAAATATCTCACGGACTCGGCCGTGGTCTCGTTTTTCGGCATCGGCCGACTGATTGGAGACCGGGAAAGTACCCGAAGCACACGCTGCTGCTGGCCGTGGTTCATACCCAGCATCGCTAAATTCCATGCCCAGCTCGAACGATACGCCAGATGACCCAACGCTTGGGCAACAAATGCGCAATTCACTTACGTCCCCCAGCTCTCGAGGCTCCGCCGGCCTCCATGCCACGCACCCACGCTCGCGTTGTCGCTCACCAATGCTTTCCGCTTCCATGCCCTCCTCGGCTATCCGCGGTTGTACCTCGGCATGCTTCTTTTCGTGGAACTCTTTGGGTGCGCCTGTATCCTTCCTGCCAGCCGCTTGTGTTAAATCAGACGACGCGCGGCTGCCCTGCGGTTTGTCGTCGTCCCCGCTCCTTACGACAACACGGCTGATCATACCTTTTATAGTCGCGGTTTCCCCCAAGGTTTCAGGGCTCTCCGCACTTTGCCTATGTTCAACAGGCCGCTTTTCGGCGTCAGCTGTGTGTCGCCTATTTCTCCGCGCCTTTCATTGTGCTCTCGGAAGCGCACTCATCTCTAAGCGATGTCCACGCTTTTTTCTGACATCAGGCAATCCGCTCGTGCTGTCAGTCGGTCAGCTAACGCGCAAAGCACGGGAACCGTTCCCTTTAGGTAAGTGCTAACGCCGCTTTCGCTAAACATTGTCAAAGGAGCTACCGCGAGCTTCAACTTTACTGTACCACTGAATGCTGATATAAAGTTAATAGTACCTTGTGGCTTCACCATATTCGGTGGGATCGCGCTTTCCCGCAACACCGTGATCTCTGCCCCCGTGCCCAAGACCGCTCCAATAGACCTATTATCCCAATCGAGTGACACGGGGGTAAGTTAACTGTGCGCCCCACCGGTTCTCCAATCAAAACGTGCGCCACTAAGCTCTTGCTCTCGGTGCCCAGAACTACTTCCGTTGGCTGTTTCTGGCACTGAGGGCAATTCCAATTTTAGTGCCTTGCACTACCACAACTGTAGCCTGCCCTGGACTTACGTTTTCCTTCTGCGTCTAGACTTTCTCCGGCACCGGTACTCTTCGCTGTCTGATTCTGAGCTCTACATTTGCTCACGCCGTGCAATTCCACCGGCTTTTTATTTTCCTTTCTCGCCCCACTGTTCGCACTCTGTGCTTCCTCAAACGTTCGCAGCAACGTGGGCATCTCTGGGGCGCTCATCTACTTTCTCCCTTCTTGAAGTGTCACATACCCAACGGCCTCCTCCGATAAATTTTTCTTTATTCGGTTGGCAACCAAAAGCTAGACCGGGTTCTGGCATGCCGACACCCCCCCTTACTTCAAGGTACTAATGAAGGTAGCTCTCTAAACATGTCGAAAAATGTCTCCAACTTCGTTCGCACGCTCCCCTTACCCCCAGAGTCCTTTTATATATTTCTCTACGGAAACTTTGAGCTCGTCCAGTGCCGTTTGCTTGATTACCTGGTAATCTTGATGATCTTTTGGGCTTAGTCACGTGGATGAAAATGGGACTCTGTCTGCTACCAAGGAGAAAACAAAACATCTTCAAAACTCTCCCGGTACCTCGTACGCTTCTAGAGCACTCCCCAGGGACTGAAACCCCACTGGTGCTTCAGCCTTTGTTGCAAATTGATAATACTCCTGTGCGAACTTTCGAGTAGCGTCCCAGTTGGTTACACAGATCCCGCCTGCCGAACTCAGGTTCACTGCTCCGAGAGCGTCCGCCTATCATCTGTGACAGTCTCTGTATCTCCAACCGCAACTCCTGCAGTCTACGCTCCGGCGTGAGATTTCCTAAATGGTCATCTCTCTGGCTCCCCCGCACACTACCCTCTCCCAGGTTTGCTGCATCGCTCTCGTCTACCGACTTACGACTCATGGCCTGCGCTCGCCTGTCTGGTTTAAAGTGAGCAAACCTCATGTCAATCCCTATCGAAAAAACCACTGGCCCAGCGCCATACCTGATTACTGGACCAGTGTCGCGCTGACACTGAAACAGTGCCACGCTGCACAAAGCACGCTGGCACTGCACACTGGGACACCAATTATCAGCCAAAATCAGGCTTTTACCATGTTTTTAAAAATTTTGGTCGTGTGCACATCGTAATTAGGGATGAAACAAACACGCAGTGAAAAAAAATGAAAAAAAGAAAAAAATCTGAGTGAGCAGGAGTAGAACCGACTGCCTAAACACATCACACAATTTGAGCCAGACACGCTTCCCACTACTCCACACCTGAAAGACAGCAATCTTAAAACTATTTCAAATATTGAATATTTTGATTTTGCTGTTTAAATAGGCAGTGTTTTGTCTCTTTGTGGTCACGCCAAGCATATTGACACAATGTGACTTCAAATTACGCACGCTAACAAATGCTTGTGCCTTCAAGATGATTTGTGCCGCACGAGCCTGCGAGACCCAGCTGCGCGCAAACCGTGTTGGAAAAAAGAAGAACGTAGAAGAAGAGGCAGAAGTGAATCCTCGAGACAATCTAGCTGTGTTATTATTCTCATGCACAAGTTCGCCCTGTCTACGTTAGCCTATTAAAAGAGTTCATTGAAGAGTGCGTTACACATCTCGTGGAGTTGCTGGGTGTGATGCCAAGCCTCTCTCGAGTGTCGGAGCACCGTCCAGAACCACAGCGATTTCGACCCAACGAGCTGACGCCTGTTCATCAGCGCTGCGGTCGACGCCTATGTGGTGAGGGTCCTGAATTTTCACTTTTATCGACTTCGCTTGGAACATGGACGGCTGTGAATGGGTACGCAACTGACATGACAGCTCAGGTCATTCCAGCCAACATTGTAGTAAACCAGCGAATGCTACCAAAGCCTTTCCATGGCGAAGCTACGAGGACGCAGAAGACTGGCTTGAGCACTTTGAACGCGTCGCTTAGGCTAACGGATATGGGAAAGAGCGCTAACTTGGAAGTGTTTACTTCGCAGTGAAAGATAGCGCACGAACATGGTATGAAAACCACGGAGCTACCTTCCGGTCATGGAATGATTTTCAGCGGGAGCTGCTCGCTGCTTTCCCGAACACAGACCGCGAAGAGAGAGCTGAAGCTGCGCTCCAGACAATAAATCAGCGAATTAACGAAACTGTCGCCATGTATCTGGAAGACATGTCTCGCTTATTCCACCGAGCGGATTCAAATATGAGCGAAGACAGAAAGCTGCTTTATCTAATGCGAGGCGTGAAGCAAGAACTCTTTGTCGGACTAATTCGAAGCGTGCCGCGCACCGTCGCCGAGTTTCGTTCTGAGGCGACTACAATAGAAAGGACGCTACAGGAGCGAGCAAGGTTATAAAACAGGGATGCGATCGTCACTTCCTTGGACATGTTGCCACCAGTCTTCGGTAACAGCATAGAAGCACTACGCGAGCTGGTGCGGTCTGTTGTGCGAGAAGAGCTGCAGAAGCAATCTATTGACCAGAACGCTCCGATGCTTTCGTCTCTGGCCGATGTGATCTGTGAGGAGGTCAAGCAGGTGGTACGCCAACCCTCGAGCAACGCACAGCCAGGGCCACCACTACAACAGAAGACGAGAATGACATATGATGATGTGCTACTACGAGGACCTCTAGGACGTGCGGACGTCGCGGCGGCTACACCTATGTAGTACCAGATGCCGCCGAGCACCCTGCAGCCAACGCCAGAGAGGAGACTAAGGAAGAGCGATGTCTGGCGCACTCCCGACAGTATACCGCTGTGTTACCACTGCGGGAAGCCTGGTCATCTCCACTGAACGTGCCACTTACGCCAGGCAGGACTACGTGGTTTTCCAGTTAATGCACCTCGACCACGAAATGGTGAACGTCCCTTCGAAATTGAAGAATACCTGTCAGGTCGTCAAATCTCAAGTGGCTTCCAACGACACTAACCTCGTGCAACAACAACGGGGAGGTATAGATCGCCGAGCCCCCGACCTCCAGCAAGCTTCCCAAGGTCTTGTTCCCCAAGCCCTCTTCGGGAAATCTAGAGTCAGCGACTTGTGGAGGCAAGGCCGCTGTCGACGCTAATACAGAAAAACCTCCATTGCTGACTCTGAACGACGACCAATTCAGAAAACGGTGCTTCGGTAGTGACGTTGCTTCCAATTTACTTGTGTTCGTTGAAGGCCACGAAGTCATCGGACTGGTAGATACCGGCGCAGATTATTCAGTGATGAGTAGCGGACTTTCAAAAATACTAAAGAAAGTGCTGACTCCTTGGAAGGGACCACAAGTTCGCACAGTAGGAGGGCACCTCATCGACCCTACTGGAATATGCACAGCAAGAATTGGAATACGGGGTTTCACGTACGTCGCCAGTTTTATTGTTCTGCCGGAATGCTCAAGAGACTTGATTATCGGCATGGAGTTCTTACGAGCTAATGGCGCTGTAATTAACTTGCGAGAATCTTCCGTCTCATTCTCGACTAGGCACGCGATGGCTACCTTTGAAATGGAAGAAAACGTATATTACCTTTGTATTGCAGATGATGGCGTCATGGTGCCGCCAAGATCGAGCATATCTGTCGCAGTAACCAACAAAGCATTCAGTGAGTTCGAAGGATTTGCTGACAACAACACTGCCTTACTACTCCAAAAAGGAATCTGTATGGCACGAGGCCTTGCTAAGTTACGTGACGAATGTGCAAATGTTCTACTCACAAACTTTGGAAATGAGGAGCACGTTGCAAATGAGCACGTTGCAAAAGGAACCGTCATCGCTAGTCTGAATGATTTCGTCCAGGTTACGGAGCTGCGCACTTTCGAAAGCAATGAGTCTGATTTTGAAGATGTGGAGTCTGTCCTTGCAGCCATCGACATCAAGCCAGGCCTACTACCAAGCGAAAAAGAGCAAATAGAGGGTCTTTTAAGAGAATTCGCCGAATGTTTCTCGTTGTCATCTAAAGTTCGACGCACTCCAATCGCCAAACATCGCATCATTGTCGACGAGTCAGTGAGGCCAATACACCAGCATTCCTACCGAGTGTCACCAAGAGAAAGAGAAGCTATTGGTATCAGATTAAAGAAATGCTCAAAGACGATGTAGTCCAGCCTTCATCAAGTCCATGGGCGTCACCTGTTGTTCTTGTGAAGAAAAGAGACCAAACCTTACGTTTCTGCGTTGATTATCGGAAGCTGAATGCCATCACCAAACGGGATGTTTATCCTCTGCCAAGAATTGATGACACTCTAGATAGGCTGCGAAATGCCAGGTATTTTTCCTCATTGGATCTTAAAAGTGGGTATTGGCAGAAAGAAGTTGACAAAAAAGATCGCGAAAAGACAGCGTTTGTGACACCGGACGGTTTATACGAGTTCAAGGTACTCCCTTTTGGCTTTTGTTCAGCACCCGCCACATTCCAACGGATGATGGACACATTGCTTTATGGTCTTAAATGGCAGTCATGCTTGGTTTACCTCGACGATGTTGTAGTTTTCTCTGCTACCTTTGAGCAACATTAGGAAAGGCTCCGGGCCATGCTCACTGCGATCAAATCAGCTGACTTGACAATAAAACTACAGAAATGTCATTTCGGCTTCCGTGAGCTCCTTTTTCTCAGCCATGTCATCAGTGCAGAAGGCGTCCGCCCAGACCCTGCAAAAGCTGAGGCCGTAGCAAGATTTTCAAAGCCAACAGACAAAAAGGTTGTTAGGCGATTTTTAGGTCTCTGCGCCTATTATCGATGGTTCGTTAAAAATTTTTCACGAATTGCTGAACCACTTACGCGGCTGACGAAAGAGGAAATGCCTTTCCTATGGCTTGCCGAACAAGAGGATGCCTTCAATGAACTACGAAAGTGCCTTCAAAGTCATCCTGTTCTGGCGCATTTTGACGAGAAAGCGGAAACCGATATCCACACGGATGCAAGCAATTTAGGTCTTGGGGCCGTGCTCAACCAATGGCAAAATGGCAAGAACGAGTCATTGCGTATGCCAGTCGCACTCTTTCGAAAGCTGAGGGGAACTACTCAGCGACCGAGAAAAAATGCCTTGCCGTGGTATGGGCTATCAGCAAGTTTGGACCATATGTATATGGTAGGCCTTTTCGAGCTATAAGGGACCACCATTCGCTATGCTTGCTGGCTAATCTCAAGGACCCATGTGAACGGCTTGCACGATGGAGCTTGCGATTACAGGAGTATGCTATCACGCTTGTGTACAAGTCAGGTCGCAAGCACACTGATGCGGACTGCTTGTCACGCGCTCCGATTCATCCTGCTGCTTCTGCTTCCACCGAGGATGGTGAAGATTTTATTTTCTTGGGAGCTGTGACACCATCAGAGATGGCACATCAGCAGCGATCCAACCGTGAGATACTCCTCTTGATCAAGTACCTACAAGGACAGTCTGTCGATGTTCCATGACCTTTTGTCCACGGCTTGACAGCATTCGTCCTACGAAACAACATCTTGTATAAAAAGAACTTTGACAACATTACAGCGACATTCCTGCTTGTCGTCCCTCCACCTCTGCGACGAGAGATTTTGGAGGCTTGCCACGACGATCCATCAGCTGGACACTTAGGAGTAAGCAGAACGTTAGCACGCATCGGCACTAAATACTACTTGGCGAAGTTGCTTATCTCTGTACGACACTATGTCAGAACCTGCCGGGACTGCCAAAGACGTAAAACGCCACCGATAAAACCAGCAGGTCTCCTTCAACCGATAGAACCACCAGAAGCCCCATTCACACAAGTGGGAATAGACTAACTGGGCCCATTTCCTACGTCGTCATCGGGAAAACGGTGGATAATAGTTGCGACCGACTATTTAACCAGATATGCCGAGACAGCGACTCTTGTTAAAGGATCAGCCGTTGAAGTAGCCGAATTCTTCGTCTCCAACATCGTACTGCGGCACGGAGCTCCAAGCGTTGATCACGGACCGAGGGACTGCATTTACGGCCGACCTGACGAAATGTATATGAAATTGACGCACACCATTCATAGGAAAATGACAGCATACCATCCTCAAGCAAATGGCCTTACAGAACGACTGAACAGAACGCTGGCTAATATGTTGTCAATGTACGTTGATTAAGAACACCGTACTTGTGAATTAAATATTACCCTATGCAGCATTCGCCGATAACACTGTGATGCAAGAGACAACACGGATGACGCCATTCCAACTTGCTTTTGGCCGGACGGTAACGACACCTTTATATGCAATGTTACCTATTGACGAGACGCCCGAGAATTACTATGACGTTCACGACTACATACAAAGAGCAGAAGAAGCCAGACAGCTGGCACGATATCGCATTCTCCAACAGCAGAAAACCGACACGCATCGATACAATCTGCGAAGAAGAGACGTCCAGTACGCACCAGGAGATAGAGTATGTATGGGTGTGGATTCCTGTACGAATACGTTGCCTGTCATAAAAACTGCTTCGCCGCTATTTCGGTCCGTACGGAGTGCTCCGTCTCGTCGGCTCGCTCAACTACGAAGTTATGCCAGAGGTACAGGATATTTCATCCCGACAGTGGCATCGCACGGAAACTGTGCATGTCGTCAGGATGAAACCATTTCACGACAGGCAAAGAAACGCTGAAGATACAACGTTCTTTGACGTTAACGACATCCCCGACGAGGGTTTGTGAGTGACTGCCATGCAACCAGTTCGACACAAGCATTGGAACGATGCACTCTGAAAAGGGGGGTAATGACACATTGTGACTTCAAATTACGCGCGCAAGCAAATAGTTCTGCCTTCTAGATGATTTGCGACGCTCGAGCCAGCGGGACCCAGCTGCGCGCGAACCGTGTCGGAAAAAAGAGGAACGTAGAAAAAGAGGCAGAAGTGAATCCTCGAGACAATCTAGCTGTGTTATTATTCTCGGGCACAAGTTCACCCTGCCTACGTTAGCCTATTAAAAGAGTTCATTGAAGAGTGCGTTACAATATAATTATTAGCTTATTTCTTGCGGCAGCCTTGGATCACATTCATCTGGCTTGTTTTGCTGCAAAGCTTGTTAGCGTTGCTGCAGATGTGTTACGGTAATCTGTTACGGCAGATGTGTTATGGTGTGTGGATGTGTTACAGTGGCTCGCTATGCAGTTAGTCTAATCTATGTATAAAACAGCGTTCGTCCGAAGTGCTCACCGAACACTGTATACTTAGTCCCTCGAGAGTTTCAAAATATTTTCTGCCTTCCTCGTTTACGTTCCGCGAATGACAGCTGCAGCAGCTCACTTTAGCCGAAACGACCACTAGGCTTAGGGCCGTATTTCTTGTGCCACGGTTGCTGTGAAGATCGCAGATATTCAGTTTTAAAGAGTCTAATAAACGTTACAGTGTAGTTGAGATCATAACTGAGCCACGAGTGGCCATATTTTCACCTTCGACTACACAAATCAGAACCTAGAAACACCAAGATTGGGCATTGCAGTGAATAACTGCTGTTGGGGACGTACGGCACTTTAAGGTACGAGCTGCAACGACTCACTGCTAGAATAGGTTGGTTTTAATTATCAGACTGGTCCTACTGCCATACTTTTTTGCAAATTCTAAGTTCTATCGATACTGTGTTGCGAATTCTAAGTTTTATCGATGTCGTTTATGAAATACAGTGATAAAACTCGATCAAATTTCAAGGAAAGCGCAGCTGCACCAGGGGGCATCCATGGGTAGGCTGGAGCGTTTTTTCCCGAAACTCTTGCATTCCGCCTTAGTCCCTCCTAGGAGCAAGCATAGCTAACACATTAGATTCAAGTTCTGTGCTCCCTGCCCCCCTGCAGAAACAAAGTTGACTTTTATCCCCCAAGCAAGATCCTGGCAGCACCCTGATCCGCACGATGGATATATGAATGCTTTAGCATACTGGTATTCATTGCCTAACTAAAAGTGGAACTATATATGTGTAGATTAGAATAGCATCATATTTAGCATGGATTAGAATACCATCATATTTGGTAAAGTTAGCGCTCAACAAATGGCGATTGAATGTGAAGTCTTGCAGAAAGTGTGCCGATCGCGCCTACTTTCTTCAAATGTGCCGCTAATGTTGTCAGTGTGTGGTAGAGACTGTACAGCGTGACCAGTGCCTCCCAGCACGCTTCAAGACAATGGGTTACGCTGTACAGTGTCGCCAAGTGCGCTGAAACGCACTGGGCCACACAGGCCACGCTGTACTGTGTAGCCCAGTGTCACCCAGCGCGCTGGAGTACACTGAGACACACTCTACAGCATTTCCAGTGTCACCCAGTGCGCTGAAACGCACTGATGGATACTGGAAACTCTCTTTTTTGATAGGGATAGGACGCCTTAAAACGGAAAAAAAGCAATGGCACCCCTCAGATGTAAGAACACCAGAACACTCACCACTTGTGAAGGTGCTGCTCGCTGCTCTCTTGCTTTGCCCGCCGTCAGACGCTCGACATCGCTCGACGTCGTCGGGGTTGTCGCCGGACCGATCAATGTGGAGGACCGTGGCTGGACCGCTGACTTCCTCGAATTGATGGCTGCCGCACGGTAGCCTACTCAGCTCGGTAGCTCGGTTGTTCATTGGGACAGCCGCTGTCTTGGCTTTCGTCTTCCGTATCCTCCGCAAAAGGACGAACTCCTTGGTACGAAGAGCGTTCCTTGTCGTCGTTGTCTCGATCTTGTGTAACGGCCCCAGTAAAACTTTACCTTCTACCCACTCCTTCTGTTCTCTTCAGCAGAGCTCTCCCAGCTGCGCAGCGACTGTTGCCATAGAATGGAGTGGAAGATTAGTTGCATGGTGTCCGTCTTGTCGTTGCTGCTTGTCAAGCATGTGTGCCTTTCGATACGTTGCAACAACACAACTTTGTGTACAGGAACCTATGTACAAATTTACAAGACTGCACCGTTGGAGCCATCGCATGTTGCCTCGGCAGAGCCGATAGTGCAGAGTACTGTTCGCTACAACCACAGTGACTATGAGGAAATGGAAGGCAAGTTTTAACCCCTCGATTGCCCCTCCCAATTCTCCTCACGGCCAACCAAAACAATTGAGTTCATTAATTTGACAGATTAAACACACTTCCTGCCGTCCTCTCCTCACCTCTCTTATTAAAGCACTTGAACTCCTGGTCTGAGACAGAAATGAAAGGACCGGCCTACACAAGACGTTCCGCGAATTGCGTGAACACATAGGATGGTGGCGTCATTTCGGCTATGGGCCCATACCATTACTGCGAGATGACTAGCCTGTCCAGCGTGACAGCCGCCCCGTGGACTCTGATCCAGATGGATGGGTGTCAATACACTGGATGTCTTCACGTCACCCGCTGGCACTGCGCTTGCCGGGGATCACCTAGCTGGTATTTAAAAGCGGCGACCGACCACGGTCTTATTACCGGAACAAGCGTCCTTACGCCGGATTATCGTATCCTGAAAATCGGCTGTTTTGAAAGCGCACGTTTTTGTGACAAAGAAGATTCACCCCCCTGGCCTGTGACGCCAGACCTCACTGTATGTGTATTCTTATGCTGTTTTTATTATGCAGTAATATTTCTACTATTGTATGTCGCCTAAAACATACGAAACATTTCATGTGACATGTTATGAACATGTTTTTCTAACACCCATGAGTTACAAGATAAGAATTAAAATATTACAAAATGAAAACTGTGTGCAACAGAACCTGAATGCATCTTCTAAATCCTCTTAGCCAAAGTTATCTTATGCTGAGCTCTGACGTGTATGTCTAGCTAGATAATTGCTTACGAGAGTTCAACATAACGTAACTTTCACTCAAACGAGCTCAAACAAGGCTTATTAGCTTAACTTGTTAGTTCATGAATATCGCCCCGCCGCGGTGGTCTAGTGGCTAAGGTACTCGGCTGCTGACCCGCAGGTCGCGGGCTCAAATCCCGGCTGCGGCGGCTGCATTTCTGATGGAGGCGGAAATGTTGTAGGCCCGTGTGCTCAGATTTGGGGGCACGTTAAAGAACCCCAGGTGGTCAAAATTTCCGGAGCCCTCCACTACGGCGTCTCTCATAATGATATAGTGGTTTTGGGACGTTAAACCCCACATATCAATCAGTTCATGAATATCATGACAGTACATCGCAGTAAACTCGCCTGAATAATGCATACAGCTTTTATTTTTAATTTCTCTGATTTTCTCTAAAACTCTCCATTTTTGAAATACAGGTTTGCTCGTGAAGACACAACAGTTTTATGTATTAAAGATACGTTTTTTTTAGAATAATTCATACTTGAAATCGGTGCATAAATAAACACGAACTCGGTAAGTTTCATCAATACAGATAACCAATTCAAGTAAACACATTGTTTGTTTCAGAGTGTCTCATTTAGTGGGGGTCGGCGTTATCATTGTAAAGATGTGACCCCGACTACCAAGAGGTACTAACTGGAAACTATGGGGTAGTCACGTGGTCTCCTGCGTTAGGACGCATACATACCACTGCATAACTGCGCAAAAACCCACAGAAACACAAAAGAAGAGAAGGCACAAACTCCTCTTTTGTGTTCCTGTCCGTTTTTGCACAGGTACGTAATGAATCATTACGAACTGGCCCAACGTACCACTCTTTTGCAAGCTATACATACACTCTCTGCTTGTGAAGAAGAGAGTCATTGGTCTGAGAACAAAGGGAGTCGTATGACCCCTGAAGAAGACCGTCGTTTGTGTAGCAAGGCGATTACCACCCAAAAGTAGTCAGTTCAGACACCCTTTTTCAAGAGTGCAGCCAACACGAATTTAATGGATGACTCGTCACTATGTTGCTCCACCGAGAAGCTGTCGTCAGTCACGATTGATTGTTTCGAATTCTTGAGTATCGTGAAGCGCAAGTCGTCCTCGTCCTGAAATGACCTCCCGAGAAGAATCATGCAATATTCCTGGGATCAGAGAACGGTCAGCATTTGCTCGCTCGTATCAAAGAAATCCAAGTGCGCATCCCTGCAAAGACGCGCCACGTGACAGTGTGAGGCCCACTCACTGTGATGAGACACTAGTCTTTGCTTCTAGCGTGTGACGCTTCACGCTATGACGTCGGTGCAGCGCTTTCCCAGATTGACGGTCAAGGCAGAAAAGCAGTGATAACCCACTGTCAGAGCGGAACATAAATGAAAACAAAAAATAATATTTTTGCCCGGAAAAACAGAGGTCATGCTAAGTGATCAACATTCTGCATAACTGATGGCACAGAATCAGTTTGTATCTATAGGGCAGGTATCACCAAGTAAAGATGTGTCCAAATATAGTGGAAAACAAAAAGTGGCATCCATAGAGGTTTGTAATAAATCAAGCGGGCTTTCGTATGCCTTTCACACTGGCCTCCCTGAAGTTTGCTTGATCGGAATAGTAGTCGCGCATATACGAGAATACTATCGATAACGGGCCGCTTCTGAGATTACGCTCGCACTAGTCACAAAAAGAAATACATTGAGCCTTTTCTGAAGAATCATATTCACTCTTCAGAGAATCAAATACAATAACTAAAAGCACTGGTTTGCGTTATTCGGTTACGAATTCATGGTATAGCTTCTTGTGCTTCTATTGGGAACGTGGTATTTTTTTTTTCCGGTTGCGAGTTCTTTTAGGGAAATCTTATTTTTTTCTAGACAATTTAATTTTGATGTTTTGCAGGAAAATAAGAACTGTTACAAATCGTCAGGGAACTTTTTTTCGCTCTGGAACGGAAACCAAATGGAACTATTTGCGGTGGAACGAAACTAAAACCAAACCGAAAAACCCTGCAATAGCGTTCGCTTCCCGCACACTAACCCCTGCGGAACTAAATTATTATCAGGCTTATGAGGAAGGACTAGCCATCGTCTATGAAGCCACGCATATTCGGCAGCACATCGTGGGTAGACATGGGACTGTTCTGACTGATCACAGGCCAATCCTGAGTATCCTAGGGCCCCAGAAGCAGATTCCACAAACACTTTCGTTTCGTATAATCCGATGGTGCATTAGGATGTTGGCATAAGACTACAACCTCGTATACTGTCCTGGAAACAAGCACGGAAGCACCAAGAAGCACCAACGCAGTGGGCCGCTTACCCCTCAGCGAAACCATTCAGGATACACATCAAGTTGGCTGCGTGCTCGTGTTCGAAGCGCTACTAAGGCCCCCCCACAAACAGCCGATGAAGTCGCAATGGCCACGCAAGATGCCCGGACATTGTTCAAACTGCACAACGCCCTGATGGAGGGCCGAGTTCAAAACTTCAAGAATGATAACTTCAATGCTTTTCACAAGAGAGCAACGGAGTTCAGCGGTCATCGCGGTTGTATCAAATTGGGATCACGAGTTGTCATTCATGGCCCACTTCGACAACGAGCAATGGCTCTCATTCATGCCGGACACCGAGGCTTGATTACAATGCACCAACAGCTACATGTGGTGGCTGGGAATTGGCAAGGGCATCAAGATAGCTGCAGAGCGTAGAGCCCGCCACTTCAATAAACGCGCTCTGCCACGAGCTCCAGCACTGGATTGGAGCAGACCGAGCACAGCTTGCCACACAATCCTGGTAATTCCGGATGTCAACAGTAAAAGGGTTACAATTCCCCCTGTGAATAAAATACCGACAGCTACCATCGACTTCCTATGCTTGTTGTTCGAAAATTTCGGAATACCCCACAAAATGGTTTCATAAAATCCTGCGAGTGACAACTGCATCACATTGGTGAAGTCTGCTCCGAACCACCCAGTCACAAACGGACAGGCCAAATGCTGCATTGTAGAGCTAAAAAGTGCTCTTCCAAGAAACTCAACGGGGTCATTACAGCGGTGAATGGCACGCTCTTTTTTTCAAGCAACTCCCAATGGGCCAGACGGGCCAGGTGTCGGAGAGTCTCATGTTTTCTAGCGAGCTCCAAACACACATCTCAGCCATTCTGCCAGAACCAACCTGAAAGGTCACCCCAGATAAAGAAAACGCCTCGCGTTGCCGGTAACTACACAAAGGACAAGGAATTGTCGCCCGCCAGTTTCCCAGAATGCCTGAATGGATGGCGGCCATTGTAAAACAGAAAGTTTCGGCTGGAGATTTTGTCTTGTTGAAGTGAAAACCCCTACATCGCGTCTTCTACCGGAAAACGCATGAAGGGGCTTTAGACCGGGCATTCCCGCTTCGAGCCAGCTGCAGGGATGCGCGCTACCTTCCACCTCGACCTCCCCCCCCCCCACCTGCTACAATACTTTACGATGCGCACCCGGGGCTGTCGGGGCACTCTGTGTCGGGGCACTCTGTGTACGGACTGTCGGGGCACTCAGTGTGCCCGCGCACTGGTTTCCTATCCTTTAGCTCCTCACCCATTTTATGGCCCACAGCAGACTGGAAAGCCAGCGCTCACAACATTTGGACCATGCTGCGCGCAAACGCCCTTTTTGAAAGTAATAAATTTTGTTCCCGGTTACGTTCGCTTGTGATTCCGGCTACCATAGACAAAACACAGTTGAAAGAAGGTTATTTGTTCCTAAAATAAATCACTTCACCACCTTTCAGCATATCATCTTTTTTTACCTTACTACTCTTAATATTTTAATATGTATCCTTAAATTGAAGAGTTGCGGAATAAACAGGAGGCATTGGATTAATTTAAGTATGGATTAGTTTTTTTTTTGAGGAAAACAGCCAGTCTAGTGTCGCAATTTCAGCAGTGGTGTGTGGCGCAGTGGACGCAACATTGTGTTGGAGGTACAGCAGTATATATAGTGTTGAATGAAAGCGCGATAACTCAAAACGCAAAAAAAGAGAGGTGACATGAAAATACGGTCCACAATATCAATAAGAACCATAAAACAATCAAAAAAACAAAACTAAAGAATGGGCCCACAAAATTATGTCGTTTGCAAAAAAATTAAAAGAACTCAAATACCTATTGTAGCAAAAATAAAGTCAGCAGTATTAAGAAGCGATGCATTGAAGAATCGAAGCGAGGCATTGAACATCAAGCAGTCAGCCTGATCAAATTGGTAATTAAAATGATGCGCACTGTAATATATATGCAGGTGTACTTATGAACCAAGTGAAAGAACAAACACGAAGAAACTAGATGAGATCGATAACTTCAAAAATCTCTTGTGGTCAACCATTCCACTCTTTGCTTGTGCGGAAAAAAGGATACCTATATAGAGGAGCTCAGTCACCGTTTCAAAATTGGAGGCACGCGTTTCGTGGCAAAAAATTGGTTCGATATAACTAGTTTTCAAAGACGATAGTCTTCTTTCGGGACCATCGACGTAAACATTTTCGTCTGTCTGTATGTACTTTTGTCTGTTTGTCTCTCCTAACGGTACCCTAAACAGAACCAACGTGACCGATCAATGTTTAAAACGGCCGACACCATTCGCAGCGCCCACCATTATTGCTCAGATTCAGCGTTTCCTCTTGTGCGATTGTCAATTAAAAAGCAAATATTGCGAATATCTGAGGCATCATACCAACACGTCTATATTCTGTATGTGTGTCTTTTTACTGGACAAAGCATACATAAGAAATTCTCGAGCCGTACCGTTTATCACGGCGCGATGACTATTCAACACTTGCACGAAAAGGCAAGTCTTTTCAACACTTTGCTAAGACGACACGGTAGTGGCTCCTACCTGTTGCCCTGCATTCAACACCTTATCACCTCTGAGACGGGCGCGCACGCCGCGCACTGCGCTTTTCAAGATAACTGCCAGATAGCGCTTGTATCTAACGTGTGACGTGACTCAATGCGCTCATTCGCCTGCGCTCCGCGCTCGAGGCACTCTAAGGCAGCGCCTTTAGAATACTATTCTTTATTTTCTTGCGCAGAATATCAAATAAACATTTTGTTCACTCTCTCGGACTATCGTTTTTAGACGTGATTTGCAGTTTAACATGCAGATCCGGGGCCAATTTTCGTATTGCCGGTTTATTAATATATATTACTTAGAACAGAATAGTTATTTCTCAATATCGTTTTCATTCCAACGTTTCTAGTTTAATGCTTTCCAGAAGAACTGATGAACATGTGTTACCTTTAGGCATTGAGTATGATTTGTCAGCTTTTTCCTGTATTGATTCAAGTTTATCCGTGTTAGGGAGCCTTCATACACAAGCGCCTCCCCCCCGGCTTTAGTGTGGTGACATCTCCAACAGTGTTGCCGCTAGTAGCCGCCAGATTTGGCAGGCAGCCCAGTGGCCAACCATAGTAGTCGCTAAATTTGACAAGCGGCCATTTTGGTTCTCACTGCGGGTCGGCGGCCATGATATGCCATTGAAAAAATTGTGGGCTCCTTAAAAGCTTCCCATTTAAGAGTTCAACGCCATAGCGATTTCTTGCTCTAGTGCACCCTCTACGTCTAAGTAACAATATGTGCACTGAGGTGTGAGCTGTAATGCGTCGACTGCTTGAAACCAGGAGAAATGATGTCTGTGAAACTTCCGAAGTTGTGATGCTCCCACTCCGTGGTTTTCAAGCGAATACAGACAGTAATGGTGCGTGTCTTGTAATGGGTGGATGGCCTCAAGCCACTGGCTCTGTGTGACGACTCTGAACGTTTGTAACGGGTGGGCCATGAAAACATCCCCTCGTCGCGCAATTCGCATCTTTTCACGCCAGACGTGGTTCTATACGCTTCTTCCACGCAATAATAATTGCAAAGACGCACTACATTCAATCCACTACGTGGCATTTATACAGTGTAGTTTTGAGAAAAAATTTCACTCACCTGTGCACTGACCTCCATTCGCTTCTTGTTCATGCTGCGTCGATTAAGATTTAATGGTATGTAGCCCTGCAGCCCTGATGTCTTCACACCCTGCGTCAGTCACTGAACCTCTATTACTCAGCTGTGAAATGAATGTGAGCATACATGTGCTAGCGCCCCTTAAAGACGAGCTGTAGGCAAATTTCTTAGCCTCTATATGCAGCCTGATATCACTGTACAGCAAAAAATAATCACAGTAGTTTGGTTAACAAGCAAGGCAGTGGTTGGCAATACAACAAATTTTCACTATCTTTTCTACGTTGACAAAAACAACATATATCAAAGTGGTCATCGGCTTTCAACTAGCCATTGTAAGTGAGTGGTTACCATTTTCTTCGGCCTGGCAACACTATGAAAAGGTCTTATACTCGAGAACCAACTTAAGGTCTTAAGTGAAACTCATCTGAAAGGTAGGCTTGTGTATGTGTAACGATAAGAAGTACTTCAGAAGTTCCTGAAAAATTGTGCCGTCTTACATGCCAATGCCACGATACGATTATGGGGCAGGAAAAAGCGGGAGTGTCGAAGATTTTCATTTGAACAACCTGAGTTTTCTAAATCTTTACGAGTGTTGCTGCATTTTAACCACATAAAATTTCAGCCCATATGGCAGGAATCAGGCTCACGTCCTTGAATCATGCGGGAACGTCAAACTCGAGACCCAATGCATAGATTTTCAATAGCTTTGCTTCTTTTCAAAGAAAATAATCACCCGATTTTACGAAAACTTTCAGTTCAGGCCATTCGGAAGATAGATTTTTGAAGATAAGTTTTCAAACCACATAATTAAGCTGACAAATTGGCAGCAAATTACAGTTGCGTAAACTGCAATATAATCCAGAGCTTAAGAAAAGGGACATATAGAATTATTCTGACCACTAGTTTGTGACCATGACTTTGTAAAGCCTTTGGCACCAGTTAAACAATGAGGTTCACAGATACTCGAGCTGATGTAGTTTGCACAGCTGTGGTTTCTGCGTTCGCAGCAAAAATAGGTTTGTAAATTAGGAGCTAAGCTTACTCTTGCAACTTTGCCCAGAATAACTAAAAAATAAACGAAAAAAAATTACGGCACCTAACACAAAGTTTTTCTGCATCCGGTTACGATTGTTTCACGACAGATCTCTTCATTTGGTCCGACGGTGGCTTCACGGCATCTACGTGCTTTATGTGCATTCCAACAAGAAAAATAGAGTTGGACGGAGGTAAAAGATTTTTTGGAAGTAGAATTGTAAGTCAGTCGAGGTCACACACACCACACACACACAAACACACACACACACACACACACACAAACACACACACACACACCATGAATACATATGACGATGGCGTCACCACCCACCGGTCTCACTTGATTTGGGCCAGGCAACGTTTATTTCTCATTTCGCTCGACAGGAAGCGAAACATTCTCGCTCCGTCCTGACTGTTGTTTGAACATTGTGGAACGTAGAATCCTGTCAAGTTCACTGCGAGCAGCTGGTGACGCAGTACTTTTGAACGTTGGCGCACACCACAGAAAACGCAGAATTCACAGCGTCAAGCTCCATTTGTCGAAATTCACAAGTATATCAAGTGTAACCTCTGTTTAGACGGTCACCGCAGTGGTACGAAACTAACGCCGCGTGCGTAGAGACAACCTGCAACCACCTGAACTGCTTTAACACTGTCCCTGACCACATTCAGCCGCCGGGCCTCCGGTTCGGTCGAGAATCAAAATGGCGGCAGAAGAATTTGACAACAACGGCGACCATAAAAACTTGCGGGCGTCGGCATGTACCTTTTCACAGGCTGGCACCACCCTAAAATCGGGCGGGAGGTGCATGTGTGTGAGGGCTCCCCAAGGGCCGTTCCAAGCACTTCCCGCACAGCCGCAACGCACGTGACGGGACCCCTACTGCACACAACTGGGGGACAAATAATGCAATTGGCGATGCTCTTTCACCCTCCACAGCATCGCCAATCGGCTTATTTGTCGCCCGCTTGTGTGAGGTAGGAGTGGCGCATAGAACGGCGTTAAAGGCCATTCCATGCGCCACCCGCACAGCCGCGACGCACGTGCCTGCCACACCTGCCACACGCAAGTGGAGGGTGAATGAGCGTCGCCAAGTGGCTTAGTTGTCCCCTCTTGCATGCGGCTGGGGTCCCGGTTCATGGATTGCGGCTGCGCAGGTAGCGCATGGAACGGCCCTAATCTGTGTTAGCTTGCGTAAGCAGGTGCAAGACAGCCGATAAATATTCTAGTATTGGTATTAGGTACGTTTCACATGCAGTCATTTAGGTTCACTGGACGCCTTAGCGAGTGCCCGTCTTAGATAGCCAAGTATTTTCAAAGCCTTTTTCTCAGTATAAGACGCATGATCGTTCCACCTAAATCAGGTGTGATGACAAGACCAAAGGGCGTATACTGCGATACAATGGACAAGAATTTATTGTCTAGGTTGTACTAGAACTTCAATGGATCTTTTTGTGGGTTATGGTTATCGCCACAGTTTTTCTTGCGTTAAAGGTCATCTGTCCTTTTGTGCACTAATCTTGAATCATAGATAAAGAGTTATTCAAACGAACCTGGTCGCTGGAATCATTACCTACTTTAAAGCACGCAGGCATCTGCGAAAAGCTTTAGATTTCCTGTAATATAACGGGTGGCATTATTGATATAAACCGAAAAGAAAAGAAGCCTAAGGATGAATCTCTCAGGTATGCCGGAGTTATGTGGCATGAACGGCGAGTTGATACCACCGTCCGTTATACCGCGCCCGGTGACTATTACTTGAAATTTCAAAGCCTGACCTGAGATGCGTTAGTTATTTAGCACTAACTAACTAATTTGTAGATACCTATAACTACAATATAACCTCTTAAACTCGAGAACGGGCTGTAAAAGAGGGGTAAGTGTGGTACATACACTGAATGTTCGGAAACGTGCACTTAGTCCTCTCTAACAATACCCGATTGAGGTGCTATACAATCAATCTTTACCTCAGCAAACTCTAAATATTGTTTTGTGGGGTCATAAATGTGCCTTCTATAGGTATCATAGTTTTCACGCGTACCCTATTTCAATTTTTAGTTATCACCGTAGAGTACACAATTTGCTATCTCAACGCTAGATGAAGCTACGTGGACTTGACGGCTGTCGCACCTTGAACAAAACTGGCCAGGGAACTTTTTTACCGTGCGATTTAAACGCGCTCTATATGATCATGAACTCTACAATTCCCAGTACCTGAATCTCGGGAAGCACTTAGATATCTTCAAGCACGTCTCCACGGTAGCGATTCAAATGTGGTGAAACAGCTGATATTTCCCAGAGCGCCCCTAGGCGCTTGACATTATCTTTTATTAAGCTGGAAAACTCGCATCATTGCAACCACGATACTGTAATTCTGGCAAAAAATGTTCATTGAGTTGCTCATTGAAACCGTGAAACCAATGAGAAAATCAGATAGAGAGAAGAGCTATTATCATTTTGCTCTCCGGTTCTATAGAGTGACGCGGTGACCCACCCCCACCATGGGGGAAAGCAGACCTCCTGCTCGTGAGCCGCAATACTGGGGACGAGTTTCGTTGAAATGACATATTGCAAAGCTGGCGTGGTATGACAATACTACATGGCGAAGATAAGTGACAGAGCCTAACGCAGAAATCAAGGCATGCGTGTCATATAAGTCATGACTACATGCCACGCTCATGGTGCGCTCGAAATCGTTTCGATATCTTCAAATACACCAAATTTCGTATTTTGAAACGCGAATGGATGGTGAAAGTGTATGACTGGTGCAAACTTAACAATAATGAAATTCGTGTCATGTAAAACTTGACTACATGCTAAGCTCATAGCGTGCTCGCGGTGGTTTCGGAAGCTCCATATATACCAAGTTTGGGGTCAGGTGACGTGATAGACGACGAAGGTAAATGATACATCGAAACGTGATATTCATGACTATGCGTCATCTAAAACACAATGACGTGCTACGCTCATAGAGCGCTCACGGTCGTTTTGCTAGCTCCACATATACCAACTTGGTATTGCGTGACGTGATTGGGCGACTAAGATAATTGATATGTGCAAACAAGATACTCTTAATATGCTTGTAATGTAAAACATGACTACATGCTACGCTTATTGCGTGCTCGTGAGCGATTCGCAGCTCTACATATACCAACTTTGGTGTCACTGGACGTGAATAGGCGACGAACGCAAATGACACGTCCAAATATGGTATTCATGGCACGGAAAACATGTATGCGGCATAATTTACGTCCGCCTCCAAACGTTGTGCTGATTTAAATGTCGCATACCAACCTTCGTTATTGGTGTGTCGTATAACAGCAATTACCATTGAACGCTGGATCTGCCTTTTTTAGATTAGGCATTGTTTTTTATATCTAATGACATTTGCAAGCCGTATATGCATAAATAACAGAAAAAATCATACAATTTGACTTGTCAGTTTATTGACAATATATTTATTGATATCGCCGTTTCTCGTGCATTTCTTGCTGTAAAATAGGTTTACACTTTCATACCCTTGTCCGCGCCACAACCCCAGATTCAGCTTTCAGGCAGCGCGCCATCATGACAGAAGCGCAACAAGTTTGTTGTATTGCCCTACATTTACACGAATTCACACAACCTTAGAAGCATAGATTTAAGTGATGGCGTAGACCATGTCTTTAACCTTTGCCGCTTGTGCTCTGTGACCGGTGAAAGAAGAAAGAACTATCTTTACAGAAGAATAAAGGGCCACTCACCAGGTCCATACCGAATTTTATTTAGACAGTGGAAGTTGTTGGGTGTCCGATGAGGAACGTTTTTCCACAAAAATTTTTCGGATCGGTTCATTAAGAGCGGAGAAAACTGGTTTTCTGAAACAGCACGAAATGAGGGTGAGAGGAGGCGAGCTCGAAACCCTTGCCGCTCCGCGTAGCCTTCGCAAGCCAAACCTCTTCCCCACCCTCTCCAGCATCCGACCAAGAGGTGACCTGCGCAAGACGTGCCCGAACAAGCCCAGCCCCCGTGCACGCGAGCTGCGTTGTTTTCTTGACAAGCGTTATTTTGTGGTCTTCTGCCTGTTTCTGCGGGATTGTTTGGAAACGCTGGCTTAGACGCGGTAAAGTAGATGAGCACAATCAGTGCGCGAACGCGTAAGAGCGCTCCATAGCGGCCGTCTGCTCAATGCACTGACCGCGGGGACCCGAACGCATGCGAAACGCTGGCACATTATCCTCGCATCTCATAGCATTTCACGGGAAAAAATGTAAGAGAAACGGGCACAATATTTTATTGCGTCGCATTATTATTTCAAGTTTTATTCATTCTTAAAGCAAGGAATACATAAACTACCCAAGTTGTGTTAAATAATTTTTGCCATGTCACGTGGTATGCTGTTGACAACGTCAGAGTAGAGTCGTCTACGTAGAGGACAAACGTTACCGCATTGCTGTGTACGTAGGGCCATTCCCACGCCTACGTCATTCCCTCATTCTCTACGCGTGCGCCAGTAGAGGGGAGGGTGAGCAGCTTTCATCTTGAAAACTGACCCATTTCTGCGGCGTGTAGCGTTGCAAATTTTGGCAGACGTGATCATGAACGCCTCGTCTACGCATTGCGCTTGTCAGCACAAAATTGTCAAACCTGGTGAGTGGCCCTTTAAGAAGTCAATTGTCTACCGTGCTACGGAAGTGGTATATGAAAAGCCACTGACATGTGGTAAAGCTTATATCGTCTTAACAGGCCAATGCTTTAAAGATAGACCTTTAGAGCGGGCTAATACGTTGAATGCAGGGCGGTCCTACCTGCTCATTGCAGTACGTATAACTGCAAAGCATTTTTCAAAAAGGGAGAGGTAAGTGTACAGTAGAGCAAAATGCAGGCGTGAGAGAGAGAGAGAGAGATTGCTGATACGGAACAGATTAAAATTGCTGCAGAAGCCTGCATCTGTGCGCCTTTGGTGCTTCTTGACAATGAAAAACTAAAAATTATTTCAACGCACCTAATTATATCAACAAAATAAACGTGTCCCGTTCTTGTTATCATGGATTGCGAACGCAATTTTTACTCGCGCATTCGTTTTTAGTTGAGTGACAATATGGTGCAACTGCACCTGTGCATTTGCTTTTGTTGAAGTTCACTTTATTATTTATTTAAGAGTACCTTAGAGGCACCATGGGGGTGCGGGGAAGGGCACGTTGCGACCAAAGAGAGGAGCGTGCGTCAAATTATAATCCGTTACAAGTTGAGTGTCTTTCTTATAAGTAGCCTCCTTTTCCTTCCAAGCGTTCGCTCTTCTATGCCAGGCGTAAATGTGGCTCGGTTGAGTCGGAGCGACCACGTTTTAGAGCAGCCATTTCGCGAAGTTTCTCCACTCGTCTGCCCGATTGAACAGCAATTTCACTATCCTATGGGATTATACCATACTGCAAAACGGCCTGCTATATGTATGTAGCGCCGTCGCAGAAGCGACGTAAGAGAGTAGTGAAGCTCTAGCTTCACGAGCCACGGAATATGGTCAGAATGTGTCTGCCATGACTATAACCTCACTCTATCGGAATGCGCAGACCGGCGTGGCTCGCCCAGTTGAGACACAGTGCTTCAATTTTGATTAGCAGGGGATCATGGTCGATATCTCTGGTGTGTGTGCTGTGGGTCCAGTTGTTTAGCTGTGAAATCATGCTCACCCGAAGCATTCGCGGTAGCAGTGACCGGCGTCTGGCAATCGTCAAGGGCAGCATTATTCAGGTAGATGTTCGTAATAGTTGTGCGCCTGCTTAAGGCGAAGTAGACGAGTTTCTTCGGGTGTCGTTCACCATCTCCTCGCTGCTTCGTATCCACATTGTATTTCATTTAGCGGAAGATGGTGCAATTTATTCTACCACTGAGCCACTCCAGGCCTGCAAACTGCTTTGCAAAACGACGCTATGAAGGCGTAAGCTCGTTGCAACTTGTATCGTGGTTGAAGGTCTGGCTTTATGCTGTCCTCGTAGATATGTAAATATGTAAAGTAAATATGTAACATCATACTGAAGTATGAAAATTTAGTTACCATAACACTTCAATTGATTAAAAGCTTACTTTTGGAACCCAGCAGATTTCTTGAAGGGTTGCTACCGAAGGTATGTGTAGAAAAAAACATCTATAGCGTCTTGCAATATACACATTGAAACAGGATCAAAAAGAAAGTGTCTAATTTATTCAGAACCGCGTATAGTACAGAAGAAAAAAAAGACAGCATATCCACGAGGTGAATGATGGACAGTGAACTTGGGTCTGCACGCCGCTTGTTCCTTTCGCGAAGGAGCAGTAGGGGACACATATAAGCTGAGTTCAACGCAACAAAGAACGCATAAGCTCTATTCAGCACTGCTTTTTAAGCATTCCTTACAAGGAAGCAGGTCCCGCGATAGCGTGGTGCCACAGTGGATGCGCAGTAGGGTCAGAGCAGCGTACGCTGAAGCTTGTGTTTTAGCACACTAGCATCTAAACGCAATTATGCTGTGTGGCACATACATACATGATACGTCTTTCTTTCTTCAATAAACTTGATGAGAAAAATAAAACCATAAAAATACACTCAAATCACAGCAGTTCTGTTTACGTAACCTGCACAAAATTATTCTCGTAACCCAGTCTGTGCGGTGGTCTTCACATTCGGGCACTCCGTCCGAAACCAGGGCTTACAGTCACAGATCTAGCACTATGAGTTGTGGACTGCGGGTGGTTGGCGACGTCATTACTGGTGCTCTGTTCGTCTGAAGAGTCTTTTGTGTCGTCAAAAGACGCCGCTGTCGGCAAGAGGTGTTGGCGGTAACGTCGCAGAACGTTGCCCTGCTTGGTGGAGATCACGTATGATCTCGGCTGCCTCCGGCTAAGAACTTTAGCCTTTGTTCTCAAGGTGTGCTCCTGCACTCGCACCGCTTGCTCTGTGGTCAACGGCAGAAGAGACTGGGGCTTTGGTTGCGTTTGTCTATTATTCCGAACGGCTGTTCGGTGGCCCAAGTTGAAATCTGGTATGGGCGTCCTCAGTTGTCGAATTTGAAGTAGCTCCGTTGGGAACATCCCGTCTTCGAGTAGGCTGGACCTGTTGCTGGAAAGACCCGTTCAAAAATCTGTTTTCTCTTCTTTAGTTTTTTTTTCAAAATTGTATTAACAATTTGTACGTCTTTTTCGGTCAGGTCATTATATTGGGGAAACCTCTAACTTGATGTTGTATGCATAAAATCGAAGTTTTTCGCAAAAGTAGCGAACTCTCGACTTCAAAACTGTGGGTCCTTGTCTGTGAATATTTCTAGGGGTATGCCATACCTAGCAAAGATTGCTTGCAGTCTTTCGACAGCTGTCGCTGCCGATGTTTCGGGACGTCGTTCAACTTCCGTAAAGTTAGAATGTGCATTGTAAGCGCACACATATGAATTTCCGCCATACTGGAAAATATCTTTGCCAACGCGACATCATGGTTGCTTGGGTGTTGGGCATATTATCGTTGGTTGGCACGGGTGTTTGTAGGCGTACTTTTTGCGGGCAGTGCACCGGCCAATGACACTTTCAATATCTGAATATAAACCCGATTGATTGGTCGAAATGTGAGGTTTAATGTCCCATAACCACCATATGATTATGAGAGACGCCGTAGTGGAAGGCTCCGAAAATTTCGACCACCTGGGTTTTTTCAACGTGCACCTAAATCTGAGAACACGGGCCTACATTTGTTTATACCCATTGCTATTGAAAAAATGTCTACCCTAAAAATGGTGGATTCCTTCATCCACCATTTTGGTGTATGATGGTGCTGGGAATATTGGTGACTCATGGTGTATGGTGGGACATGGGTGATGATGGAGTGCCGGTAATGTTTGGGTGCGAAACAGCGTCAGAACCAACATGACAAGCTGCCATCAAAAAATAACAATTGTATGGAAAACGATGCAGAAAACACCCGTAAAAAGACGTGACCACGAGTATTTGAGCGTGCAACCTTCGCGTAATCGCCCCGCCGCAGTGGTCTAGTGGCTAAGGTACTCGGCTGCTCACACTCAGGTCGCGGGATCGAATCCCGGCTGCGGCGGCTGCATTTGCGGCGGCTGCAGGAGGCGGAAGTGTTGTAGGCCCGTGTGCCCAGAATTGGGTGCACGTTAAAGAACTAAAGGTGGTCGAAATTTCCGGAGTTCTCCTCTACGGCGTCTCTCATAATCATATGGTGGGTTCGGGACGTTAAACCCCACATATGAATCATGAATCATCAACCTTCGCATAATCAACAGAACACGCTAGCCATTGCGCCATGCTGACTCGTGGTAACATCGCTGTAAAATTGCCAGTAAACTTGCGAACTAATCGTTCAGCTTCATATTTGTTTGTTGCTTACTCCAGATCGACGGGATCTGCACCTGCTACTAAAACTGAACCATTTAATAAACACAAACAACTGCTGCCTAGAACAATTTCCACTGCGATAATGGCAACAACATTATGTTTTTCTTACATTTCACAACCGTAAGAAAAAAAGAAACACCAAGTGGACTGATGTGCAGCTACAGTGTACCAGTGGTTACTGTCAAGTTTATTATCCGTTTCTGGCTCGTACTTAACAGCGACATCAGCTCAGGCTTGATGACACGTTTAGGTTGATTTGGCAGATAGGCCAACACAAATGATAAAGCAATGCGATGTTTTTCGCGCAACGTTCAGCGCAGTCATGCCAGCGCACTGCTGTAGCTCTATCGTTAGCAACAACTACATAACGGCTTTGCCAAAATGAACGCAGTGCGCAAGATTATGCTATCATACTGGTTCAGTAAGCTTACAAATGGACAAGTCTGTGTTCTCGCATACAAGCCAAAGAAGTGCCGGCGAGTGAAACCAGTGGCTGTCGATGACGGGAGGCGTACGCTGCTGGAAGTGTCGAAACCGCTTCGCATCAATGTTTGTCGGTTCTTGCGCGGTCATTGTACACTATAAAATTGCTTCGTTTAGGTTAGAGGATGCCAGGGCTGTGCTGTATCGTGGTTCTTACTCATCAAAATTGTGTATTCTGAAACCCAGAAGCGTCGATAACATCTGTACGTGCTTGGTCAGTGGGTCTTTGGTGGAAATAATGGTGACAGAACAGAAAAGTGAAAGTCAAATTTGTTGGGACTCGTCTCGACGTATATAGAAGTTTACGGATTTCAGCGTCGCACGCGTTTTTTTTACCCTAAAAGTACAGCTGAAGCAATTGGGTCTGCCAGAGTTGCGCTTCTAGCGTAGGGGCATCAAGTGACCGCTGCGTTCTGGTCTACCATTGAAAGAGGTCATTGCGAACTGAGATCATTTATTTCTCGACAACTGCACGGCAGTGTAACACATTTAATGTCGCTATTCATAGCGACACTGTGATAACCGGATGGTCGGGGGCCATGCCGGTCGCTGGACCGAATCACACACACGTACGTTGGCGGGTTCCACACTGACTGGCTGGTCATGTGCACCGCATTTATTTCCTTGCAACATCGACGCCCCCGGGAGCCGGAACGGCAAACTCATCTTATCACATACCTTCCCACTTTATTAATGGTTGCAGACCATTGTTTAAAGTGCATAGCGCGATACTGGTCGTCGAGTTCTGGTACTTCGACGCAGGACAAGAGTACTGAGTGCTGTGACAGCAAGTTCCGGTTCCCTCGCCACGTATTCCCTGGGATCTTGCCTAGACTCTGTATCGTGAAGGCGATCCGGAGATAGCTGCCTCTGACCTACGTCCAAGCCCGGAGCAAGACCAGTTAGCTGCGTCTGACCCACGTCCAACTTGGAGCAAGACCGGTAGATAATGGGCTGCCTGACTTTTGGTTGTCTGCACTCAGTTCCTCAGGGGCCTGGCGGATGTGATCCAGATCTCGAGTTAACCGTCGTCCGTCTTCCAGTAGAACATCCATAGACGAAGTGCGTTGTTCGGTGACGACTGCAGGGAGCCACGCAGGTCCTGGACGGAAGTTCAATGCGAACACCTGGTCACCCGGGTGGCCCGAAACCCTGGGTCTTGTTCCTTGGTCGCATCTGATTTTCTGCTTAAGTTGCTTCTGTAGCACCTTGGTCCTGAGGTCTGGGCGTAGCGGGTCCAACGCAGTCCTCAGCTTCCACTCCAACAACACTTCCGACGGACAGCAACCCGTGACCTCATGAGGCGTTGACCTTTATGTCAGGAGCATGCGGGCAATTCGAGTGCGACTATCTCCAGGGGGCCAGCCTTCCGCAACTTGCTTTTGACAGTCTGCACGGCCCGCTCTGCAGCACCGTTTGACGCTGGATGATACGGCGGCACCATCATTTGCCTCATCCCGTTTTTCTTGAGTAATGTGGAGTAAAGCTCACTGGTAAATGCTGGCCCATTATCCGACACGACCACATCTGGAAGTCCTTGGTTTGCGAACATAATGCGCATGCAGAAAATAGTTGCTTCAGCCGAGGGTGTAGAGACCGGGAACACTTCAATCCACTTCGAAAACGCGTCGACTGCGATAAAAAAATGGTGTTTCTGTAAGGACCAGCATAATACACATGCAGCCGTGACCACGGTGTCTCCGGGAATGGCCAGGGCATTACAGGCACTGGTCGTGACACTCTTTGATGCTCCTGGCAAATACGGCACCTTTGAATGATTATCGCTATATCGTTATCAAGGCTAGGCCACCACACATGGCTACGCGCAACTGCCTTCATTTTGGACAGTCCTGGATGACTCTCATGCAGCAGCTGGAGGAGTTCCTTTTGCAAAATTTTGGAACAATGACTCTGTTGTCCCACAATAGACAGTTCTTTTGCACGCTTATCTCATGAAAGCGCGTCTCGTAGGGTCTTCCCTCTGACCCTAGGTTTATCTGGCAGCCTGACCACAACGCTGCTCTTACGTGTGACAGCACAGTCTCTGGAGGTGGCTGCCGCAAGAGCATTTGAGGACAGCACCCCTGGGTAACTCCTTCCAGCATTAACACTTTCGCAGGGCAGTCAACAACAAATTCGACAGGTGGCAGAGGTAGCCGGCTTAACCCATCGGCATGTGCAATTTGTGAACCCGGCCTATACTTCAGGTCGTAACTGTACCGCGACAACAGCAAGGCCCACCTTAGCACTCTCGGAGAACAGGAATCGGGAACTGGTTTGTCTGCTGCGAGCAGGTCTAGCAGTGGTTTGTGATCTGTGACGGCTTCAAATTGCCGGTACTATAAGTACTGCCTGAACTATGTAACGCCAAATACAAGGCTCAATGCCTCCTTATCTAATTGGCTGTAGATTTTTTCCGCGGTTGCCAGGCTGCAGGAGGCAAAACCAATGGGGCGCTTTTCTCCAGATGACTCTCGTTGCGCCAGTACTGCTCCAATTCCGAAGGGAGATGCATCAGTGACAAGCAAAGTTGGCTTTCCTGGGTCAAAGTGTGACAATATAGCAGCAGAGGCCAATAGCTCCTTGCTTCTCCGAAATGCCTGCTTTTCGTCAGTTTCTGAGTGCCATGGTGTTCCCGACGCCAACAAACTATTGAGCGGCTGTAATACAGCAGAAAGGTTCGGCAAAAAACTTCTGTAAACATTAACCAACCCGAGGTAACTCTGAAGTTCCTTGACCACTCGGGGTGCGGGGGCTTCCAGCACTGCTTCACTCTTATACGGGTTTGGACGCAGCCCAGCCGCACTAATGATATGGCCCAAGTACTGGAATTCTGGTTTCATGAATTCGCATTTGGATAACTTCAGTCGCAGTCCCGCGGTCTTCAGGCGATCCAACACTCGGCCCAAATTTTCCCAATGCTCTTTGTCACTGGTTCCTGTGACCAAAATATCATCAAAGTACACTACGACATGGTCAAGGTCGTGCAACAGATTTTCCATCTCTCGCTGAAATATAGCCGGAGCTGATGAAAGCCCGAACGGCAGCCTTGTGAATTGGTATAACCTCTTCGGAGTGTTAATGGTGACTAGCTCTTGGCACTCCTCATCGAGTGGAACCTGCTGGTAGGCATCTTGCAAGTCAAGCTTTGTGAACTTCTTGCCTCTGTGTGTTGCGCAAAAAGTTCTTCAATCCTAGGATTAGGGTAGGACTCGACAACTGTCACCAGGTTTATGGTAGTCTTAAAATCGCCGCAGACCCGAACCCGGCCGTCGCGCTTCAATACAGGAACGATGGGCGCGGCCCACTGAGTTTCACCGTTTTGATAACGCCTTCCCGTTCCATCCTCTATAGTTCTTCAAAAACCCTATCGCGCAAAGCAAATGGTGTCGGACGTGCCTTGACAAAACGCAAAACGTGGCTTCGCACCCTTTTGTACGGATATAGACGCTGTAACGCCGTGAAACGTGCCAAGCTGCTCCGAAAAAACTTCGTGATATTGGCTTACCAGGTCTTCCGTAGACTTCAAGACGTTGACTCCCTCCGTCTGAGCGATGCTCAGCTTGAAGGCCTTCATCCAGCTTCGTCCAAACAGCGTAGGACACGCCCCTTTCACGACAAATAGTGGTAGCTGGTGCTCCTTGTCGCCAAGTTTGACCATTGCTTCCAGCTTTCCCTGGACGCGTTTCATGTCGCCGAAAAAACTTTTAGCTGCACACTCGATGGCTCCAACGACTCCGACGGAAAAACCTCGGCAAACTTGCATTCATCAATGGTCGACACACTAGCGCCGGTGTCCAACTACATATTGAGCATTACGCCATTAACTTCAACCGCTATGCGCATTCGCTCCGAACTAGCTGTGTGAAGCGTCCACAAGTCGAAAACTTCGGGCTATTCAGCAGAGACAGGCAGGTCGCCCAGGTTGTTCACGCGACTAGACTGGCTCCGGTCGAAATTTCTACTTCCCGGCTGAACTCTTCAAACTCTTGCAAGGTGCCCTTTTTGGCGGCAGTTGTGACAGATCGTGCTGTCGTGCTTACACTGACGTGCACAATGACCTCCCCCGCAACGGAAGCAACAGCTATCATTTTTCTCTGAGGTGACAACGTCCGCTTGCTCCGGAGCTTCGTGAGATAGTAGCTGTGCTTGCTGACAGCTCAATGTGCGTGAATCTTTACGCGCAGCCTCCATAGCTACGACGATGTCCTTTGCAGTTTCTAAGGTTAAACAGGTCATTTCCAGCAGCCGTATTTGCAGGGTTACGTCATTGATTCCGCTGACTATCTGGTCGCGCAACATGCGCTCTCGAAATGTTGCGAAATTACAGTCTTCGGCTAATTTCTTCAACAAGGCAATGTAGTCACTTACGGTCTCCCCCTCTTTTCGATGTCTTGAGAAAAACTTGAAACTTGCCACTACTTCTGATACGCGAGGGGCGTAGTGCTTGCCAAGTGTGGTAAAAATTCGGTCAGTCCTGCTTGGGCGGGCCTGCTTGGTGCTAGAAGGCCTCGTAGCAGAGAATTAGTCTCTGGACCGCAGCATGTCAAAAATACGGCTGTCTGCTTGTCGCTTGGGATGTCGTTCGCGATGAAGTACAGCTCGGCCCGCTCACGGTATTCCGCCCACTCCGACGTACTCGGGTCGAACGGATCCAGCTTCCCGACGACAGGCATGACGACGTGTGATTGTGCTGTGCCCGTTCGGTTCGTCAGTCGACCTCGTCGCCACTTGTGATAGCCGGATAGTCCTGGGCTATGCCGGTCGCTGGACCGAATCACACACACGTACGTTGGCGGGTTCCACACTGACTGGCTGGTCATGTGCGCCGTATTTATTTCCTTGCAACATCGACGCACCCGGGCGCCGGAACGGCAAACTAATCTTATCACAGACACCTCTAGTCTTCTAAAGATGTCCACAAACACCACATCGCGTATGTAAAGCTGATGTATACGTGCACAAATTGTAAACATTCACGGCCACATTCTACGCTGCACAAAAATTAGAGCGTTGTTGACACCACAGGAAAAAAACGTCCGAGAAAGCGTAATGAGCAGAGCTGGTTTCTTTCGACCGTGAAACGCTGCGAATAATAAGAGATTTTATCTACTGCCACCTTCTTTTTCATCATGCCACCGGCATCCAGCTTGTTAGCCAAGCCAACCACAAAACACGTTTTGAATCGCCACCGTCAGCTGGCATTTTCTGCTTACACCACTATTGGCTCACCACCACCACCTTCATGTGCCACCATTTTTTTTACTGTCGCCGTCGTCAGCCGTTATGACCACTACAGCCTCTACTATATCTTTTATCATTTAAACCATATCCAGTATGATTTCCACCATATCCACCAACGATACCAGCATCCACCAAACCAGGACTTTCAATAGGGATGTGGCCATCGTGTATGCGTCCTGACAATTTGCGTCACATGCTTTGTGGTATCGCCACTTTGTTACCTTTAAGCAAGACACCGTTTATGACAGTTCACCTCCAAAGGGTCTTAGCTCTCCTTCCACACGTTTGTTTCTTATCAGCTGCTCCACCACGTTCTTCAAGTAGTCACACTTCCTTGTATCTCTCGCCAATCTACCGTGCATCGCTTGGCTCACCAAAGAAAAGACAGCACTTATGGCATGTACTTCGACGTCTTAATATACTCCGTCTTTCTCTGGACTGCCGACGGAAGCTCGTGACAGCATATCCGCCAAGATCAGCTGTTTTCTTGGGAGAAATCCCCCCACCTTGCAGCTGAACATCATATTTCAATAAACGAAGAAAAAACGCTGTAGTCGAGGTGGCATTTCCCGAATAGATTTCATAGAGATTGCTACCAGCGGACGGTAGTTTTTTTTAGGACAACATGGCGCTCGTACGGAAGGTGATGAAACTTTTCACACACTGATACAACCGCCATTGTCTTCCTTTCAATCTGCGAATACCTTTTCTGCACCGCTGTCAATGCGCGAGAGGCGTATGCTACCGGTTTCCACGAGTCACTATACCACTGAGACAGAGCCAAGCCTAAGTCATTCCGTGAGGCATCCCAGGTCATCTTTGTGTCACTTTTTATATCAAAGATTGCGAGGAACAGTTGTTTACTAAGATACTTTCAGAGCTGCTTCCACTCACTTGCGTGCTTATCCGTCCATTCGAAAGCTGTGTCTTTTTCTTTATAAGCTTGCGTGACAACTGAAAGAAATTCATGTAGCGCGAGGCAAAAAAACGAACACAGGAAAGAATAAACTGAGAGGACAGAGCGCCACTAGCAACAACATGTTTATTTTCGACCTCAAAGCCGCTTTTAGGCCATAATCGTCAGGCGAGCAAGCAGATAAGCACGTGTAGTCAGATAAATGCACGACTGACGATTATGGCTTAAAAGCGGCTTTGAGGTCGAAAATAAACATGTTGTTGCTAGTAGCGCTCTGTCCTCTCAGTCTATTTTTTCGTGTGTTTGTTTTTTCGCCTTGCGCCACATAAACTTCTTTCAAATGCTTCACCAACAAGCCCACATCGCCACTCTTGTGACAACTGCGTATTTTCCACGAGCACGGGCATGAACTGTGCGAAGTAGTTTATCACGCCTAGCATTCGTTGCACTGCGTACTTGTTAGAAGCGGTGGCAAGCTTTGAACCGAAAAGATCGATGTGGAGCTCAGCCTTATTCCTGCCTCTGAATTGATATCGCCCTGAAAAGAAACTTCAGTGACGCCAACTTCACACTTTTCGAGATTTCAAACTAACCCCACTTTTCGTGTCGCTTCTCGGGCTTTAGCTTGTCGTCGTGTTCCTGTCTCGTCAATCCTCATAATAGCATGTCGTCCGCATACCCTTGAACGCCAGCGATACCATCGAAAAACTTTTTTAATGTCTTCTGAAAGACCTCAAGATTTGAACCAATTTGAAATGGTAGTCGAAAAAACGATAACGTCGGAAAGGTGAGGGAATGTACATATTCTAGAAGTTTCCTCGTGAAGGGGAATCTGATGGAAGCCATAGTTTGCGTCCAAACGTTCGAAAATTTTTGCGCCTGCCAACGCCGCCTCATCACCTTCACGCCGCGGTATTTTGTAGTGCTCCTCTTCAGTCACCTATGAAATTTTCTGGGATCCATACTGATCCTTAGTTTGCCTTTTTTTGCTTGATTATAACTAAGGGACTTACCCAGTACGTGGGCTCTGCTACTTTAATGATGATGCCAGCCTGGCGCATCCTTTCAAGTTTCTCTTTAGGAAGCTTTTGAAATGCCAGAGGAACACGTCTGGAATTGTGAACGCTTGGAGTTGCACCTTCTTGTAATACCACCCGGTATTCACGCTGGACGAACCCCGTTCCTTGAAACACGTCTCGGTAGGCTTGGACCAAATGTTCGCTTGTGTTGGTTGATATCGAGCTCACTGATCCCGCGAAACGTTTCAGCTGCTCACTGGTATGTAGTTCCAGGATGGCCTGACGCCCCCTTTTTACAATGAAAAAGTGTATGTCTGAGACTTGTTTTCCTATTCTGGTTTTGAGCATCGCAATTCCAAGGTGCTTGATGACTGCTCCTTATTATGAATGAAGAACCATTTTTCTAGTTTTGAGCAGCGCTATTGGCCGCAGTCCGTGCCATGTACCATACGGCAATAGTTATGCTTCTGCACCGGTGTCCAACTTGTGGACACTTTGCATGTTGCAGACGCACTGGCATCATCCAGTCCCGTTGCTGCTTGCTGTTTGACACGTTCAAAATTTCACAACTACAGTCTTCCTGGTCTTCGCTTTGGACTTCCAAGACTTGTTTGTCACTCTTCCAACACACCGCGAAGTGGTTTTTGCCCCCCCCCCCAATTGCAGCAGGTGCGTCCAAATGCAGGGCAGCTTTGTGGGACATGCATGCATGCACAGCGACTGCACCAAAATTCCTTCTGCTGCTTTCGGGTTGATCTGTTTGCTTTCACGTGGTCTACTTGTCTGTCTTGAGACCAAACTTCTTTCTTCACTGCTGCTAGTTCCACCGCCTCGCATACTTGTTCGGCTTGAGCCAACGTGAACTCTCTCGAAGAAGTTTCTCACAGACCTTTTCGATACTTGTGACATACACAATTTGGTCTTGTATCATGGATTATGACATCGTATTAAAGTTAAACTATTGAACAAGTCTTCTCAGGCCCCTTATAAACAATTGGGCTGATTCATCGACTGCTTGTAGTCGCTGCCAGAACACAAATTGCTCATAGATTTCAGCTGGGATTTGCAGTACACTTCAAATTCCTTAACAACAGTCTTGAAGTCGTTCATCAATTCGCCCTCGATGGAGCTGAAGTTATGAACTTCTGAATTCTCATCCGCGGCCACGCTGAGCAGTAGTGCCACCTTCGTCGCCCCAGTCCGTGGTTTTTTGCTGGCTTCTGATGCGATGAGGAACAGCTGAAATACCTGTTTAAACAGATTCCCCCTTTTTCTGACGTCTCCTTCAAGGCTAAAGCAATCTCGTGACTTCAAGTAGTCCATGACTTGACTGACGAATGCTCAGTAATATTGCCCTTGGCAATGGCATTGATATATGAGGTTTGACGTCCAAAAACCATCACATGATGAGAGACGCCGTAGTGGAGGGCTCCGGATATTTTGATTACGTGGGGTACTTCAACGTGCAGCCAAATCTGAGCACACGGGCGCACAGCATTTCCGCCTCCAATGTGAACTTATTTACAACGCAACACCAGAAAAACCTAGGACAGGGAAGGAGCAAAACAGAAAAAAAGACGGCGCTCTTGCTTCTTTCCTGTCCTGTGTTTTTTGGTGTAGCGCTGTAAATTGGTTCACGATGGATCCTAATCAACTGGCCCAACTTACCGTCTTACTGCAATATATTTCGCCTCCATCGGAAATGCAGCCGCCGCTGCCGGGATCAAATCTCGCGACCTCAGGTCAGCAGCCGAGTACCTTAGTCACTAGATCACCAAGGCGGGGTGGCTCGGGCATGGGTACAAGCTTCTGGCACCATGTTTCGTGCAGAGCAGTAGGCGACACGTAAAAGCTGTGTTCAATGCAAAAAAGAACACACAATTTTATTCATTCCCGACAGCAAAGAAGGTCCAGCGATAACGCGGTGCCACAGTCGTTGCGCAGTGACATCAGAGCTGATCAATAATTACTTTTGACTGGCTCAATGGACGCTCAATACATACACAAAAATAATATAAAACAGAAACACAGTGGCCAATATTCTTAGAAATCTCAATAGAAAACTTAATAGACAATTAATGCAAACACGGTACATACTATAGAGAAAAGTCAATTTAGGCTGAAACAAATCTCTATGAGCATTTTGTAAAGGATCTATGAGCGCAAAAGTCAAGTAAAGTATTGATACACCAATGAGAAGAACTAGAAGTGTTCGCAGTGGCTGGGGCATCAAAAGCACGTTTCATTATATTGAGTGCACAATGGCCATCATCAATCTAATCCCACTATTATGCAAAAAATCATTCATTGCACAGAGCGGTAGATGCAGCGATATCTATCTTAGGAAGTATGAACGATGACTTTCACACATCAAACCATTTTCACTCGTCGCCCATTATAAATATTGTCGTTGTACTTCATTCTTCACTGACCACTAAAATACTATCACGTCATAAACAACCGATAGCAAGAGAGGTCATCTAAGTGTTCCACACCTAAAGGAAAGAGGATAATTGTATCAGTATACCTTCTATCGTACTAAGTGATGTGCAATTTCAATACCTAAGCGCCACATGCGCATGTTGATTTCAATGATTATCCGTGTTCGGTTCATTTATTTATTTATTTATTTATTTTTTTAATACTGCCAGTCTCATTCCGAGACCATAGCAGGTGGGCGTACAGATTGTACATGCAGGTGGTACATTAACAGCTCAGAAAACAGAAACACGAATGTGAAAAATGACAGTCATCACAAAGTATAAGAGCGAAAAATATACAAATTGTTTACATCTGCAAAGACAAAGAAACCATCACCAAAAAGAAGAGAAATTTTGCACGAAGTGCAGTGGTACACATGCAAACAAATAGCAAACTTCCAAACACTCCAGTTAACACTTGTACACTTCACTAATACGCTTTCACTGGTGGCGCAATGCTTCTGGTAATGCGAGTATTGCCGCATTAAGAGAACATATTTTCTAATTTTAGTGCAAAGTCGGATACCGATTTCGCACTAGTTATGAAGGAATACAAACAGTTTCATTCCCTTATGGCAAGTGGAAAAAAGGAGTGCTTGAACGTGTCATTGCGGTGAGAGTACTCTTTCAGTGTGTATGAATGTTTGTGCCTAATAACGCGGGAGTCTGACGGACGGATGTACAACGATGGGTAAATTTTATAATGGTTGTGCAGTAGCTGAAAAAGAAACTTAAGGCGCGCTTGTTTTGCTCGAATCGCAAGTGTTTGGAGGCCTGAGCTTGCTAACATATTTGTAGGAGAATCAGTGCACTTATATTTGTTGCAGATGAATCTTGCTGCCTTCTTCTGTACATTTTCTAGCTTTTGAATGTTATTGACTGTATAAGGAAACCATACTGTGTTAGCATATTCTAATACCGGTCTTACGTAAGTAGTATAGGCTAAAAGCTTGGTTGAGTGAGGGGCCAACCGAAGGCATCTGCGAAGATAAAAGAGCTTGCGCAGAGAAACCGAAGTAATGTTAGAAATGTGCGCATCCCATCCGAGGCTTGACGTTATCGGGACGCCTAAATATTTGTGCGCATTCACTTTTTCAAGCCTGGTGCCTTTAATGCTGTAGTCATACTGGATAGCTTCTTTTTTTCGGGTTATCGTCATGCACACTGTTTTTTGGGGTTAATCGACATTTGCCACATGTCGCACCAGATGGAAAAATGGTGTAAAGAATCGCTTAGTGCAAGGGTGATCTGAATGACTGTTAATTTCTTTGTAAATAATGCAGTCGGCGGCGAAAAGCCTAAAGGTGCAAGAGATACTGTCTGTGATATCGTTAATAAAAACAAGAAATAACAAAATTCCCCAAAACGGAGCCTTGTGGTACTCCGGACGTAACAGGCAAGTTTTGTTATGGTACTTGCTCATACAGGACATATTGTGAACAATTAGTTAAGAAATCCCTAACCCAGTTTGTTAATATTCCATCTCCAATAATACTTCGAAGTTTTGCAATTATTTCGTTGTGGCATACGGAATCAAACGCTTTTGCAAAGTCTAATAGTATGATATCCGTTTGCGTGCAGTTGTTAATAGATAATGCTAAATCGTGAACAACTTCTGTTAGTTGCGTGGTAGTAGATAATCCGCTGCAAAACCCGTGCTGGCAAGATGACAAAACGCCATTACCTTCTAAAAAAACGGTTAAGTGTTTCAAAATTATATGTTCTAATATTTTGCATGACGTGCTGGTTAAAGATATTGGCCTATAGTTTGAAGGATTATCGCAATTTCCTGCTTTGGGAATCGGTGCTATTTTAGCTTTTTTCCAGTCGTCTGGAAGTTTTGCTACGGCGAGAGATTTGCGGAAAACCATACCAAGGTATTTGCTGCGCCATTCGGCATATCGCATAAGAAAGCGATTGGGGATGTCGTCTGGTCCCGAAGATTTTTTGGGGTCGAGCAAAAGAGAAAGTATTCCTTCATCAACTACATCTATAGGGCTGATTCCAATATTATTCATGTGTGCAAGCTGTGGAATTTTCCCGTCATCTTTTGTAAAAACAAAGTGGAAATAGTTGTTGTACATATTAGATTTCGGCGTTTTCTGTTGCAACGAAAGTTCAGGACTGCTGTTTTTTCTAGGGCTGAAATGCTTCCAGAACCTTTGTGGGTTACCAGTAATGAATGACGGTAGCGTTACTTCAAAGTAATGTTGTTTTGCTTGCTATGTTTTGGCCTTAAAGTGTGAAGTAGCTGTTTTTGATTTTGATGTATTCGCACTGCAGCACTGTTTCTTTTTTTTTACCGCTTTCCGAAGTCGTTTGACTTTCCGCTTTGCGTGTTGAATTTCTCTTGTGATCCAGGGGTTGTGTCTTTGCGGCCGTGTACGCCGCAGTGGTATAAATTCATTCATGCAGTGCAGAACAATGTGCTTGAACCTTAGCCAAAGGTCATTTACAGTTGTGGTGGGATCACAGTCCCATTCCACAAACTCGTAAAACTCATGGGCTAAATAAGTTAGTACGCTGGCGTCGTCTGCTTTACTGAAGTCTGGGACGTGGTTTACTGTTGATTGTAGGTGTAATCTGTGATCAAGTGTTAACCGGCAAACAGACCTCTGTGGTCTGAAATGCCCTCTACAACATCAACCAGAGTGTCCACATGGCTAAGGTGACTACTAATAATTATTAAATCTAGTACACTTGTGGCTGTTCCTTGAACACGAGTTGGGCATGAAAGAATTTGATGGAGGTTGAAATTTACCTATAAATCAAATAAATCCTCTGATCCCTGTGAGGTGTGGTGCATGGTACTCGAGTTTATGTCAGCAAGGTTAAAATCACCCATTATCACGACTGCAGGACATGCTGCTGAAGAAAATTGTGGATGAAAACTATGCATTCCGAACTAGAGGATGGGCTACGATAAATGCAACCCGCCACTATGCTTGTGCTATTGCACAAAATTTTGCAGAAAACCGCTTCTGTGTCCGGATTGTTTGGCAGTAGTGTGTATGAAATTGAACGTCGAATTAACAACGCAACGCCTCCGCCTCGAGATAGTCTGTCGTTTCGGATGACAGAATAGCTAGGGGCAGTGAATTCATGGTCGAGTATATCTGATGGGAGCCAAGTTTCTGTGATTGCTACAATATCTGGTTCACGAAGTAGCAACAAGTTCTCAAGAGGCTGCACTTTATTCACGACGCTTCTGGTGTTCACGTTTAGCAATGTTAATTTTTCTTTTGTGTGGTACTCCGCGTGTTCGGCCGAGTTGGTATTTCATAGTTTTTTGGTTTGTTCAGTGGCACCCTTTCTTCTTTTTCCTCATCTCAAACGAACGCGCAGTCATTTACGTACAGCCTCTCGAAAGCCAGTGCCACTTTTCCTTTTTAGCTCGGTTCGATTTCGCACTGTGCCAAAGCTTTTTTCTAATTTCGCAAGTTTTGTGACAGAAATCTTCGCCAATAGCGTAATCAGTTCCCTTAAGGTGCTTTCCATTCTTTAGTATGGCTTCCTTCTGACGCGAATCCACAAGCTTAAAAATAACTGGTCTGGTTTTATTGGGAGCTGGTTTACCTAGCTTGTGGATGCGCTCGATCGCAATCGGTTGTAGTTTGAGTTTATCCTGTATGACGTCTCTGTTTACTGCCTGTTCGAGGGTTTCACTTGTCTCAGATTGTGCTTCCGGCAATCCGTATACGATTAGATGAGATCTTCTGCTCCTATTTTCAAGATCGTCTATTCTGTTTTCTAATATTTGTATTACCCTAGTCATTGAAATAAGTTGCGTTTTACAGTGCCCAAGCTCTACCTCAAGGACTGACAGAGCGTCAAGTTTGTTATCAATGTCTACTAGCCGCTTTTCTTTTATTTCCTTAATGTCGCTTGCAATTTCCTCAGTTGGTTAAAAACTTCTTCAAGGGTGGGGCCTGGGTTAGCTTCAATGTCTCCTCCCAACAACAACAGTTTTTTATGATACTTCTTGCTATCTAACGCCATGCTAAACAGCCGTGGGCACGGCAACACCAACAAGAAGCAGTCACTTGAGCGAAAGCATTTACCGTAGTTTCTGCTTACCTGCAGAATGAAGACAAATGGGTTAGCGAACCGCATTCCGCTGGTGAGCCGTGCCCAGTGACCGTCGCCTCAGGGAGGCTGGCCTTTATAGGTGGTCTGGAGGGGGGCGCTGCCAGTTGGTTCTGCGCACCGAGATGCGCCGATGTTGTCTTGCGTGGGCTGATTCCATTCAGCAGGCCCGGCACGTGTAGGACCCTCTTGTTCAAAATTAGCGCCATTCCGTTTATGCTCCACCATCCAGTGTCGCCATTGCTGGCGGGGTACAGCTGGATGAGGCAGAACTGCAGAATGAAGACAAACGAGTTAGCGAACCGCATTCCGCTGGTGAAGCCGTGCCCAGTCACCGTCGCCTCAGGGAGGCTGGCCTTTATAGGTGGTCTGGAGGGGGGTGCTGCCAGTTGGTTCTGCGCACCGAGATGCGTCGATGTCGTCTTGCGTGGACTGATTCCATTCAGCAGGCCCGGCACGTGTAGGACCCTCTTGTTCGAGATTAGCGTCGTTCCGTTTATGCTCAGCCATCCAGTGTCGCCATTGCTGGCGGGGTACAGCTTGATGAGGCAGAACTGCAGAATGAAGACAAATGGGTTAGCGAACCACATTCCGCTGGTGAAGCCGTGCCCAGTGGCACGGCTTCACTATTTTATAACTACAAGTTCTTTCTTAATGAAATTCAGTTGCGAGTAAGCGCCCATGTTGTGCCCTTTCTTTTCTTCTAACCCTCTTGCCCCAGTGGGCTATTAAAATCAAGACGAAGCTGTTAGACACGCTGGTGATGACGTAACACTAAGGATATCACATATCATATCAGCGCGTGTTGCGTTGGCTTTGATGTTAGAGTCTTCCTAATGAACAGGAAAAAAAACATTTGCTTAGCGGCCTTCACGGTCAGAAACACACAACTGTTTTTTCTTCTCTCGTGCTTCTTCGCAGAACTGGCGTACTATCATGGGTACTGGGTACACCGAGATCGCGTGTTGCTGCTCCACATTTACTGCAAGTTTTCGGAAATGGCTCAGCAAATGGATCCGGTTATTGACGCTTTCTGGGTAGCAGACCTAGTTGCTCAGCTGGGTGCACACCCGCCCGTTTCGAAATGCACTCCGTGGTTGGCGGAGCTTGTCTCACAGGAGGGAACACTGGCGTTGGTGAAGAAGTCTGTCGCTCAGGTGGCAGTCCAGGAACCACACTAAAAGGAGCAAAGCTCGACCGCAGGTGGTTGTGATGGCATCGTCAACTTCTCCTGTATGTGAAAATGATATCAGCGATGTCATCGGTGGCTGTGTCAGTCACTCCTTCTGGCTTCCAAACTGGAAAAAGTGCATTGCGTTATTTCTACAAAAACATTTGAAGTTGATATCTCCTGATCACCCCTTTTTGGTAAAAAAGTCGGAACAAGTGCTAGACTTTCTCGCAGGCAAGGAAAACGCAGACCTTTTAGCTTTTTCGATTGAAGTTAAGGACCTTTATTACACCCTCCCTCAGGCAGAGTTGATTGCTTGTGTGTCGGAAGGTATAGACAGAGTTGGAGCGGTTGATTTTAAAATACTGCCGGTCTGTCCTGTGATCAGTTTTTAGAGCTTTTTTATTTTTATCTTAACTCGACCTATGCGACGTGGAATGGAAACACTGTAAAACAAAAGAACGGGATATTTATATGTTCCTGTATAGCCCCGTACCTGAGCGACCTGTTTTAGCAAAATGTAACAAGGTCCTTGACGAACGTATGAAGCACAGTGACGTTATTGCTGTTTTTAGATATGTAGATGACTATCTGATTGTTGCCAATAATGATCATAACAATTTTGACGCAGTTGTGAATGAAACTCTAACCATGTTCTTGACAGTGTTATCTCCCTTGGTGCTGACTCATGAAGTACCAAATGACAATTTCATAAGATTCCTTGACCTCGGGCTGTATTTTTCGCCAGCAAGAGTATGCTGGAGCTATGAAGCGCGAGATAATAAACCGGTTCTTCCATTCACGACCACTCAATCGAAATTGATAATGCGTGCGGTGATAAAATCCTGTTTTCAGAATTCACTGATGAAGTCGTGCCACCACAAATTGACGAGGGCTTGTGGGCTCAAGCAAAACGTTTATTGAACTCTGGCTACCCCTTGCACTTGGTGACCGCTATTGTCCAATGTATAAGCAGGAAAGGAAGGGCAAACGTCAAAGACCAGGCAACCACCACTAAGGCAGGCAAGGTTGCTGTAGTGCCTTACATACATGCCATTTCACATAACTTGCGAAGGATAGCAAGAAAGGCGGGTGCGGATGTAGTGTTTTCTGCTCCCGAAACGTTGCAAGGAATGTGCAAAAAGGTCAATGCAGAGAGTAGCGCGAAGCAGGACTGTAAGATTAAGCACCGGGAGAAATTTGTGAAGTGTTGTGGTGTTGTCTATAGCACTCCTTTGACTTGCGGTTGCGAATACATAGGCCAATCTGGAAGGTGTGTAAATGAAAGACTAAGGGAACACAAGTACAATGTAGAAAGAGCCGTATGTGGTCATTTGGCCCTTCACTGTCAGAGGTGCGGTTGCATCCCTATGTTCCAAAACACCCGTATACTCTTTAAGGCCCGTGACAGAACCACACGTGAAAATTCAAGCTTTTGAAATAGACAAAAGGAAAGAAAAATGTGTGAGTGTGGCTTCCATGGCTTTATCTAAAGAAAAGAAGTATCTAGAATCTTCACTTTGACGGGCTAGCGAAGATTGTCGCTATCAGTGATGACACGTGCATGGGCTGTGCTGTATTCTTGACGTGACATTATCCAGGTTTTATCGGTCTACTGTTGTATAAACAGCGTGTGTGATCGCAAATAAAACATTAGTTGCAAGTTAGCGCTGTGTGTGTGTGTGCATCTCTTCTTTGTGTGTGTCCTTGTCGTGGTGCGCTATACCAGTGAAAATGATGAATCTCAACCAACTAGCCCAGCAACGTGCCTTAGCAATGTTCCTTAGAGAAGCTTCCGTGACTACAGTCTATCATAGCACCCGAGTATAAACAGCCTCTAGCATAAAAGCTACCGCTGGTTTTTCCACAGGCTGAGCGTGCGCTCTTAGTGGTAGTTGACTAAACCGTCTGCGTTGGCAATGCATGCTCCCACCCTGTACATCGGTACACGCACGTAGCATCAGAGCCCAACGCATGATACGTGGTGAACACATCGTTGGCACGCGCTTGCCCAGAGCAAGCTCGTCCAGTGATTGTTTATAGTCCATGATAGCTTCGAACTCAGGTACCCAGAGGTATTGTCGGAACTTCGTCGCGCCAATCATGAGCACAGGAGTCTCCTTGTTGAGATGAGTGATTCCGCTCAGCTGGCGCTAGACTTCGTGATGCAAATGTGATCGGTCGTTCTGCACCCGAGTCTTTTCTATAGGTGAGAGTGGCACCAGCGCCGTACAATGACACGTCAAATACGAGAACCACTGGTCTTGGGGGTTTGTACTGTGCCAGCACTGCTGCTTAAACAAGTAGCTGCTTGCTCCTTTGAAAAGGACGTTCGTGACATTCACACTACTCCCAACACACTGGCCACAAGCAGCTCGGTCAAAGAATGCAACACGCTAGACAGCCCCGGCAAAAATGTGCGGTAGAAGATGTCTAGGCCTAGCTAGCGCTGTAATGCCTTGACATCCTCGGGTCTAGGAGCCTTCAGCTCAGCCTCTACCTTTTTAGGACTGGGTGAAAACCCGCAGCCGCGGCAAACTAACCCAAGTATTAAACTGATCGATTCACTAAGGTACATTTATTAAGCTTCGATTTTAGCCTTGTTTGCTTCAGTTGTCCTGGAATTAGGCCCAGGCTTCTTAGATGGTCATGATCCTCACGCCCCGTCACAAGAGCGTCGTCGAAGTACACAACATGCCTGAGCCCTTGTAGCAGGTTTTTCCTATCCTGCTGAAACATTGAAAGAGCACACGTGACGCCAAAAGGCAAACGCACGTATTTGTACAGACCTTTTGGTGTGTTGATTGTCACCGGCTTGAGGGATTCCTCGTTCAGTTTAACTTGCAAATACGCATGCTTTAGGTCCAGATTTCAGAACATTATGCCACTGCTAACATGGCTAAACAGGTCTCCAACTCGCGGTATCGGGCATTTGGCAGGCATTGTCATAGTAATAACAGTGACTTTGAAGTTGCCATATATCCGAATCTGCCCACTCCGCTTCACGATAGGCACGATAGGCACAGTCCATCCCGAAGACATATTCGGACGCATCACTTCAACTTGGTCCATGCGGAGTAGCTTCTCGTGAACGGGGTCGATCATTGCGAACAGAGCAGGATGAGCCTTGGAGAACCACCGCTTGACGTTGTCTTCCATGGGGATTTTCGCGGACACTCCCTTGAATGTTGCCTAGGCATCGTCGAAAACACTCGCATTTTCAGCGATAAGTTCCTTAACCGATGCGATAGGATTAACGTCCGTCACAATGCGTTGCTAGATTCAGAGGCCTTTCATCCAGCCATGCCCCATCAGGGATGGGCAGTACCTTGAGAAGATGTACAAAACGTCCCGGCTCTCATGGTTTCCGAGTCGTCGCAGGTGTGTTGCCCTGCACTAGAGACAGCTCACCTGTGTAGCCCTTTAGCATGATGCTTGTCATTTCCAAACGAGATGACGGAAATATGCAGCGAAAGGTCCCTTTCGACCCGCAGACACGCTTGCTCCGATGCCGAGTTCCATAATGAGTGAAGTTTCATTGACGGCCACTTCAGCCCTGTACGGGCTACTGTCGTGATCCGGAGCGTGCACTTGACACATTCTGTTGACTTGTGTTGATGGCTCTCATAGCGACTTTCTTCGTTGTCTATAAAATGAATTGACTGATGCTTCCAGGGTGAAAACGCTTAACCACGTGAGCTCGTACCTGCAACTGTCTTGCACATGCATACTCGCACCAAGTGCACCTTGCTTTGCCACTTGTGACAGAGGCTACTTGCATGTCGGGACTGCGTTGCCTCCGCAGCGAAAACATGAAACTGGTTTATGCGTCGTCTCCTCTGTATCACGTGACACAGCATTTGTCGGCGCTCCAGTCATAGGCATGATTGTCGACTGCACGCGAGAATTTTCGTTCACCGCTTTCTACACGACAACTGTCTTCTTTGCGGTATCAAGAATCGAATCTGGTGACTCCAATAGTCATCGCTTGATGCCAGCCACAGTCCGGTCTCGAAGCAATATGTCGCGGAACACGCCGATAGCCCAATCGACAGCAAGTTTGTTTAATCTAGCGAAGAAATTCCTAGCCGTTTCACCGGAATGGCGTTTTCTTGAACTGAACGTTGCAACCACTTCTCATGGTCTCAGCGAAAAATGCTTCTTCAATACGTCAAGGATCGTTGACAGGCTTGTTTCAGATGGCTTAGATGGTGACAGCAAGTTCCACAGTAATGAATACGTGATCGGTGCCAAACAGGTAAAAAGTACTGCTCGCTTTTTTTTCATCTTCGATGGCGTTGGCTACGGCAAATTGTTCTACCCACTTTTGTTACTCATCCCAGCTGGCTGTTCTCACGTCGAATGACTCAAGTTTGCCGACTGCAGGCATCCTCACTCTTATACGGTACGCTAGAGAAGACAGCCTCAACAGGGATCAAGGAAAGTTCCAAGCAGCACCAGCAGGTGACACTTTTATGCTCGTCACCACTGTCACAGCTGGTCACTGTCAACTCGCGGAAAGCTGCTGAAGCAAAACAGTCCACTTGATACTGTAAAAACACTGCTCTCTATTTCCTATGCACTCATATTTTTTCGAAGCTGGTGATGACATAACGCAATGTATATCCCTTATGTCACATCACATGTCAGCACTTGTTGTGGTGGCTATATGGTACACTTTGCACTTAGTATGCAAACTGTTCGGTCCTATAATGCGGAAAGCTCTTTTTTGAAGCGTGAACACTGGTGACAAAGTAGTTTTCTATGTGCAACCCGGGATCGCTGTACAGTGACAAATGTGAGAGTGAACAAAGACGGTTATAAGCATGTTGGGAGGGAAGTAGTTTCGACATTTTGAAATGACGTGCAATGCATAAGAAGTTTTGTTAACTAAACAGTGCACATGAAGGTGACCTTTTAAGTGTTTGTAAATTATAACACCGAGAAAGTTTGTCTCGCTAGATTTTTTTACAAGATAGTGGGTGCAAATGACGTCATAATGTATAGCGGTTTTCTATTTTTCAATGTGAAGTAAATAAGAGCTGCCTTCATTGAACTTAAGTGAAGAGTGTTCGAATTGCACCATTTGTGCAATATTTGTTTGTTGCTCAGGTTAGATTTCTCACGATTGGTCCTTACGAGAATAGTGTCATCTGCATAAAGCACATTGGTCGCAAGCACACGTTGTGAAGGAAACTCACTTTTATACAGTAGGAGAAGTAAGGGTCCTAGTATGAGCCATGGTGGAACGCCCTCGACAGTATGGGTGCTGTTTGACTGGTAAACTCTAAATTTTAATAATTTGTTGCTAATTTTCCAAGAAACTACAAATCAACGTCAGAGGTTTTTTATTGATTTCATAGCGAAGTAGATTCATGTTCAATACAACATGGTTTAAAGAATCAAAGGCTTGATAAAAATCAATGAACATGATTAACTGATTGAAATGTGTTTTACGTCCAAAAGTCAACATAGGAATGTGAGAGTCACCGTACTGGAGAGCTCCGCAAATTTTGACCAGCGGAGTTCTTTAACGTGAACCCAAATCAAGAAATTTTTGAAGATTCCAAGCACTAAATTGCCATTGTTCATTGACTTACGAAATATATCTGAAAAACTTCATACTGCAGCTTAGAAGTGTGGCATCTTAAGCTAGTTGGTACGACATGATGATAGTTATAGCGCCAGAACACAACGAGAACACAGAGAAAATAAAGAATGACATGAAGGATACGAGCGTGACCACAGAGACAAGAAGGACACAAAGGACACCAGCGCGTCTCCTTCGTGTCCTTTCTGTCTCTGTGTCGTCATTCTGTTCTTGCGCCATAACTATCTTCATTCTGCAGTTTGCGTGGGCACACCTTTTCAAACATATAATTGGTCCTGAGAAAAAGTAATGTGCCTTTCTAAATAGTCACTTGGCCGGAAAGTGAATTCTTCAGGTAATTTGCTGAAGATGGCAACACTAATATCTAACAATAATTTTGTATTCTTCCTTTGTCTTTCGACATGTGAAGTCGCAGTACTTTGGTAATTTTGATCTGGGCTGGGAACCTACTCGAAACAAATATTCTATTGACAATATGAGTGAGAACTTGTCACATGCTATCTGTACAACTTGAATGGCATGCCCAGAAGCATTGTGGACTCCCGAGGCTGTGTTTCGCTAGTTTGCATTAACGTTCCCGCGAACGTTATGAACATTTCTCATCATGAGCAGTCCCGCAAATCAGTCTTTAACATTGTAAACTTGGGCTTTTTATAAGCTAAGTTCACGTTTTGCTCATTTATTTCACGCACGTTTTGTATACTTTCGGGTATTCCAATGGTTCTCGAGCCGACTTAACTTATACACTAAGAGAATTTGTTGTTGCGCTAGGTAGTAGAGCATTTCGAAAATTTAATTCGAGCGCGAAAACTTGACACAATCACTCATTTTATGTTTTAATGACAATAGTCATTAAAACATAAAATTTGTATTCTTGAGGCTCAGCAAGCTTTATTGAAGGGCTAAGAGACCCATGATTAGTACGCTAACAAATCCTATGTGTGATATTCAGATTTTCGCAGCGTAAAGCACTTTTATATTTCATAATACGGACGTTGGAGTTTTAACGTGAGTGCTGATTTTACGGTAGACCAAAATATGCCTAGTATAGTCTCTAGTAAACACCAACATTGGGGAGCTACTGAACATAACGTCGATGCACCTCTAAATGTACTTAGTAAACTCCTTGATGCATGCTTTGAATATCAATGATTTGCACAGTACGTTGGATCTGTATATTTTTGCTTTTAGCTAAGGGCCGTTAGTTTAATTGTCATGTTTTTGTGAATGGAAGAATATTGTGCACGCCGCCAGTTAGGCACGCCATCTATACTGATTAAGGATCAGTACGTGAGTACGGATCCTAAATGCACAGTGCGTTACGGCGATGTATATATTGTTAGTGAGTATAAACATCTGTGTAGGCGGGAACAGGGAGGCTTTTTTATTTAGTAATACTTCAATCCCGTCATAAATTTTAACAGGAGTGAGTAGAAGTGTCTACAAATAGTATATATATATATATATATATATATATATATATATATATATATATATATATATATATATATATTCTTTAATGAATATCTAATAGAATGACCAATAGTCCCTTCTGGCTGTTAATTTCATGCGCCTGCCTGAATACCCGCTCCTTTTTGTTGCGCATGCGTTTTAACGTGTTAATAAACCACGGAGAGCGAGAATTTGATTAAACCTTTCTTTTAGGTACGAAGGGATCAATAAGGGATAGCAATTTGTTCTCATATTCCAATCAGTTCTGCTCAACTGATCACTTCCCAAAGTTAGCAAAAAACAAACCAACAAAAAATTGTAAATTTTTGTTCATTCCATCAAAGTCCACCTTACTGTAGTTTTAGATAACTTTGCTTTTTTTTCTTGATGAAGACCCGTGCTTTTGAGGTAAAGTGGATTATACAGTGGTCGCTTATACCCTCTAGATGTGTTAAAGGCGCAGCTTAGTCAGTTATAATGGTAATTATTAAGTCCAATATGCTAACGGAAGTGGGAGAAATGCGAGTGGGAAATTCTACAAGCTAGGTCAAGTTAAAGTCGTGACAAAAAGCCGAAAATTTCTTGCTTTCAGCTGAGCTATGCTTTAAAGTAACAGAGTCTCTTCCCCCCATGATATCCGGAAAGTTGAAGTCACCAAGAATGAACAAAGGGTGATTTGGAATATCTGACAAACAGCTGAATAATTACATTGTGCTGGTCATTACAGAAGGATGATGAAGCAGTTAGTGACCGGTAGCAAACAAAATATTATGTTCCGAGAGTCAATGAGCACATGCACGCACGCACACGAGCTTAAGTGAAGATAGAACATGAATACCATAAGAAGCAAGGTTATCGGCTATCGCCTGCAAGATTCCACCCCCAGACCGGCAATCGCGGTGTGATGTAGTAGCTTAAAAAATGCGAGCTTAGCAGACGACAGTGCCCCATCACCTGGAAGATGAGAAGAATGAAGGGGCATTGCAGCGCGCCCATTGAAAAAAGAAGAGGAGACGCTCGCTGAGAACGAAGCTGTTCGGACGCCGACAAGACGGCGCAAGGAAGCCTAGCGTGAACCCGCAACTACGCGCGAGGTTCTAAAGGCCAGGTTCCTGTCCTCGAGCCATTGACGTCCTCGGGCACGGCGTGGTCAGGCGCGAGTTCTGGGTGAGTGGTCCTGTGGACATCTCCGGTACGGCGAGGGCCTTCGAAAGACCGGAGCTGCTTCACGTCCGCCGAGCCGACGTCGCTTACAGTTTTCGGCTATGCCTGGACCTCGTGCGGCCCTCTACAGCGGTATGCTGATTTGATCACCCAAGTGACGACTGCTTCTGAGCACGCAACGGGTCTTTCTTCAAGGCACCGGGTTATGGCTCAGACTGTGAGACTGTTTATTTTCTTATGTTTGTTACCCGCGTGCGTGTACGACTTTAGTACTGTATGCGCAATAGTTTTTTTTCGTCCAATATAACTTTCTTTTGTTTCACTCTTTGTCTCCATCTTCCTCGCGTCACATGCCTTGCTAGATGACAAACGACACGCGGTCACATCTGTAAAACTTGTAGCTTTTTTCACAGTCTAAGATTTCTTCGTTTATAACATTTTCTGGAAGCCAAGTCTCCGTCAGGCCAAATATATCAGCGGAGAAGGAATCAATAGCACAAGACAGTTCGACACGTTTATTCAGCACGTTCCGCACATTAGAAAAGAAAAAAAGAGACGTCTCCTGTGCTAGAACGAGACGTGCGTAGCTGTGATGTGCTTGTAGTAACAGCACGTGCAGATACAGTGGCCGCATTGTCCTGTTTATGCAGGGCTCGTGGTGAGCGGGTTTCGCTAACGCTGTCAGTTTCTGCGCAGTAAGCGTACATTTTTTTGTTCATGATTAGTTTGTTAACTCGCGGCAAGTACGATTGCTCGGCTGCCTTTACAAATTTTGTTAGTTTCCTCCTGGAGTTTTGTGTACTGCTGCAAAAATCTTCGCTAGCTGATAGACCAGTTCCTTTGAACTTATATTTCTGCGCCAAGATAGCATCTCGAGCCTTAGACGACGAAAATTTGACGATAATTGGTAGAGCCTTTTTATCGGCGTAGGATCCTAACATGTGCGCTTGGAAAACTTCAGAACCAAAAATATGCATATTGACACGTATTTATAAGCAAAAGAAAAATGATAGGAATGTTTTGTAGACTCCAGCTAGTGGGTAAGGTGGTTTTTCGGGACGACAACGAAGCAGGCGTCTTGCTGTACAGCTGATCCTGAATACGCTCTTTTCGCTGCCCTAAGCTGCTGTCATCTTTTGTTCGCATTGCACTGCGACACTGGTGGAGGAGCTGGGACGCGATGCTGCCCGATGCTTCACACTTCTTGTGGGAGCCGTTCATCTAGCCCGGACGTGCCTACTGCAACCCCTGTCCATCGATTCAGTCGTCGGCTACGAGGTATTCCTCCAGACTGCAACCCCTCGCAGAAAACCTCTACATCTAGAAATGGCTAACAACAGCCCCCAGCCTGTACTTCTCGGCACCAGTCCTTCCGCTCCATCCCAGGTAACGTTCTTTCAATCGCTGGAGACTAAATGCTTTGGTGGTGGCGCACACGAAGATGTAGAAGAATGGTTAAATCACTATGACCGTGTTGCGAAGATCAACCAGTGGTCTGCTCATAAAAAGCTCGGCCGGGCCTACTTCTATCTTGATGACAGCGCTCGTACTTGGTACGAGAACAGAGAAGGCAACCTGTCCACATGGACAGACTTTCACCAGAATATGGTTGAAACTTTTGCCAATGCCGACAGACATGACCGTGCCCACCAACTACTAGACCTAAGGGTCCTAAAACCCAATGAAATGGTCGCCATGTTCGCCGAAGGCATGACACGTTTATTTTGGAGGGCTGACCCACAGATGACCGAAGATAGGAAGTTACGCTACCTCATGCGTGGCATGAAAGAGCAGGTGTTTGCCGGGCTTCTGCGCAACCCGCCAAGCACTGTAGAGAAATTCATCAAAGAAGCGTCGGCTATCGAGCAGGCCCTTCACCAACGCTGCCGACAATATGACCACTTGTGCAGAAGCCCCCACATTCAGGCCACCGCTGCGACGTTTGACAGTCATAGCTCCTTACATGACATGATTACAGAGATTGTTCCTGAAGAACTGCAAAGGCTGCGGGCTCCTGTAGTGGATACACCCATGGCATCTGTCGCTCAAGTCGTCCGTGACTAAACCCGCCAAGCATTCTCGACAGCCGATTTTGCCCCCGAACAACGTCCCATGACGTACGCCGCCACCCTTCGAAGCTCCCCACCCGCTCCGCCTTCATACTACCCACCACCTGCAACTGTTCCCTGGTCACCACCACAGGGGGAGACATCGTGGTGCCCACCCATCCAGCCCCCATACGACCAGTCGTCTTCTGGCCTGCCATGGCCTTCGTCGCGTGAGGAGGCATCACGGCAACCACAGCTTCGCCGAAAAGACACCTGGCGCACTGTCGACAGGCGTCCACTCTTTTTCAACTGCGGAGGTGTAGGCCACATAGCCCGCTAATGCTGGCACCGCGCCGATCCGTCTCGCCCTTTCAGGCCATGGCTTGATAATCGACATGCCAACGACTACGTATCCCGCCGTGGCAATGTCAGTTCTCAAGGACCTCCACTAACGTCTTCAAACACCTCCAGTGCTTGCTCACTTCGACGAGCAAGCGCACACAATGCTTCACACTGACGCAAGCAATCTTGGCCTCGGAGCGGTGCTTGTGCAGGGGCAAAAGACACGGAACGAGTGATCGCCTACGCAAGCAAGACGCCTGCTTCGTTGTCGTCCCGAAAAACCTCCTGACCCACTAGCTGGAATCTACAAAACGTTCCTATCATGTTCTTTTTCCTATAAAAACGTGTCAATATTAAGGTGACGAGACAATACGTCACAAACCAGGCCTTTAGACTTAGCTTACGTCTTTAACAGGGCTGTCCGGTACGCCAAAGAACAATAGGTTGTCTCGTATCATCTAGTCGGGCACTGAGTGCCTGGCCTTGCAGTTTGACAGTTTCAGTGATTAGACGTGGTATATCACTTACTCCTGCGAAACCGTCAAGTGATTCAACGAAAGCTTCAACCGCTGATAATCTTTCTGTTAGATGAGCGACAGTCTGTGTTAATGCCTCTTGTTTTTGTCGTGGTGGTCTAGTGGTTAAGGTACTCGGCTGCTGACCCGCAGGTCACGGGTTCGAATCCCGGCTGCGGTGGCTGCATTTCCGACAAAGGCGGAAATGTTGTAGGCCCATGTGCTCAGATTTGGGAGCACGGTAAAAAACCCCAGGTATTCGAAATTTCCGGAGCCCTCCACTGCGGCGTCTCTCATAATCATATGGTGGTTTTGGGACGTTAAACACCAAATATCAATCAGTCAAAGCCTCTTGTTTTTTCTTTTGGTCGCTGAGAACTTCAATTAGCTCACCATGATGGTGATCACCTCTTTCAGACAGCTTAGTGATGGCGTCTAGTATTTCTTTGTTAGTATTTGCGGGGCCAGGGTTTACCTCAACATCTCCGCACCACAGTAACAGCTTTGTGACAAGCACACATTCACATAGGCACTCAAATATGACACTTGGGCACAGTATGAGCTGCAATCAGACGTTGTTGGTCCGCTTACAGTAGAGACAAAGAGGTTGACTAACCTGCACAAAAAGCAAAATCGGATGCTTGAGCGACCGCATCGTTGCCGCTCCACCGTGCCCACTGAAGGAACAGAGGAATTTCGTGGTCTTTATATCCTCTCGCTTCGCTGTAGTCACCCACAGCGCTGTCCAGCGGCGGACGATGAAAGGAATGCCGCCGTTGAAACAGGGTTGATGACACAGGGATGTATCAATGCAGATCGATGCCGTCAGCAACACCGGCGAGGAGCAGTTGGTATCCGCTAGATCCGCACGCTGTATCCACGTTCCAAATCAGGTGATAAACTGCACAAAAAGCAAAATCGGATGCTTGAGCGACGGCAGCGTTGCCGCTCCACAGTGCCCACTCCACACACACACACATATATATATATATATATATATATATATATATATATATATATATATATATTTCTATATACGTCTTAGAGCAAGCTATATCAAAATAAACATGTATGTGTGTTTCAATAATCACGAAATTGATTTCGGAGCGTGCTTCTCTACCTCTTTTTGAACTAGAATGAATGACATTTATTCAAGACTCCTTTCTGCACATACGCATGCCCAATTTATGGATGCTTGGCCATCATACAGACATGAATGCCTGGAAAATAAAAAAGTTTTGAGGTTCGAAATCTGGTGATCATTTTAGCAGCCATATATTCACTTTAAAAGACATGCTTATATTATGCACTAAAAGCCGCACCTAGCCGCATTGAGCTCTCCTAAATTTTGTGTAGCACAAGTTAACTTTTATGCGTGTGATAATGGAAGATATTACGCCCCAAAGAAAATTTATAAAACATAAATTAACATAATGAAAATGGTGACATCAAATATTTTATTGTACACAGTGTACAAGCCAGTAAGACTGACAATAGTAAACATGAGCTATTACTTACGGCACCGACTGCAATGAAGAGAGCAGTGTGAGTGAAAATTAATCTTCTGTTTTTCTAATCTTTTTGTTATGACTAGAAATCTTGTTTGTGACGAGATATTTTCAAAGTCTTAACACTCTGACTCACCTCTTGCATAGAAGGTAACAAATACGTTTCTTAGAACAATCAAAATTTAGAAGGTAACAAATATATTTTTATTATTGTTATTATTTATGTGAGAGGCAGAAGCAGTCAACAGTAGCATATTGAGGGTGTTGCTAGTGCCGATGCAATTGAAAAAGAAAATGGATAGGAAAGCAGGTGTGTGGCAGTGCACGTGTTCTTATATAACATGGTTTTGTCATCATGCTGAAAACCTTCACTACAAACTTGCTCAGGGCCTGTTTGCAGCTCTTCCTTTACACTTATGTGTGTTTATAAACTTGTTCGTTACATAATGACAAAATTTTACAAGGTAATGCAAGCGGTGTTAGATTAATTGGCTATTCAAACACTTGCACATTACGAAATGACAGCTGTTTCCTTTTGGATGGCCAATCCATCTTCAGCTGCCCACGCGACTTTGGTTTTTTGACAAAAGTGCGGTCGAGGCGCTCCTTCTCTACAGCACATCCGTGCCCGGAAGCCTACACTAAAGACAGAAGTAATCACCAAAAGTTTCACAAGACAGGGTGTCCAAGATACAATATGCTCCGTCATGCTGGAGTGTTCTTAGTTCTGTGTGAGTAGAAGTGAGCATAAGAATCCACTTTGTTTTCAACCGGGGACATGCGTGTGGGGGAGTAGGGCAGGCAAAACGCTATGTAAACAACTTGACAGCACCTGGTGGCCTACAGAAGTGAGCACATACAACAGACCTCGCATACAAAGCAAATAGAATAGTAGAAAAAAATATATAAACAAGAAACATCTGAGCGATGATTAAGCATGACGCACACGCGAAATATTAGTTAGGTTTGAATAAAAAAGGCTATTCTTCAAGTAATCACACACATCCAATTTGAACAAACCGAACGGGGCACCGAAATAAATGGGGTTTCAAAAAAGTTTCAAAGTGCCAATATTCAATATTCTAGTCCAGATCTACTGTAATGTGTCTTGTATGTGGTACTAGTGTTGGCCTGTTGAATATGCTGTAGTCATGAATATATTTAGTTTTACTAAAGTTTATTTTTCTATATTTAGTTTACCCAAATCTTGATATTTAGCAGTCAAGCTAGTGTTCCTGTTTACCTAAAATTGTTTAAAGCAACAATAAAGTTGCAAAATTGATGCTAAAAAGCAGCAGATCCCACATACTTTGGGAATTGATGTTATGCGAAGCATGGGGATGGAAGGTGAATGTTTTGTATCTTTATTGAGTGATCCATTACAAAGTGGAGGTCAATATATGTACAAATCTACGCACACAGATACTTTCAACTTCCGCATATGTTTTATATTGTTATGGGGAGATCTTACACCCGAGAGAACATTTGCAGTTCGCATTTCCGTACAATGCCAATAGAAACAGGAGTAACAGCCACACTACCCTACTGAAAAGTTCCGTATGAAATCTTACGAAAGAAATATGGACGTCGTACGATTTCCTTAAGAGTTATACAAAAAATATATGGAGGTATATGAAAGCATACGGAAGTTGTATGGCATATACGAAAAACTTTTTATGAAAATATGAAAGGATGCGGAAATCAAGTTAGGCGTACGGAAAATCTTTATAAAAGATATGGAAGGATACGGAAGTCATATCGTGTATACAAAAAATTACTTACGAAAATCATAAAAAGATGTGGAAATTCGGAAAGCTTTATGAGGTATACGGAAACTTTCTTTAGGAAGCTATAGAGCATACGGAAACTTTCTTACAAAAATATGGCAAAACAAGACGTTCAAGCAGACTAATAAGACGAGAGATGTTAATGTCACTAGATTCAAGTGGCAGTCTGAGCTACAAATACCATTCGATTGGTGATGGTGCTGCACCGCGGCCAGGAAAAGTAATGTCCTTTTGATTGTACATGGTATCAATGTCGACAATTCTGAAAAAAATGGCCGCAAAATGGAAAAAGGAAAATGTAGAGAGATAAAGTCAAGATATTCAGAAATATTTAGTCCCGCGCCAAGATGATGACCACACAAACAAAAAAACACGTCGACAGGACAGTTGCTCACTTTAAACTGTTTATTCCTTGAGTTATTCCTTTTAAACACATGTGAAAAGCAATTTGCTATACAAATGTGCATAGAAATTTTATACCGCAGCATAAATGGTGACTATGAGCCGACATGACCCGCTTAACAAGTAACCACCATAACACGGTGTGCCACACAATAGCCACAAGTAACACGGTGTGTGCGGTGTGACAAAAAAGGCAAAATTATTATCTCAGGTCTATTCAGGTTTTCTGGAACGTGAAGTAACAGATGCACACCTGGCATCTTGCGGTGCAACCGCAAACATAAACCCAGAGAGTATCGCATTTGTTTGCTTCAAAAGACGGCCTCGCACGTGCACATGTGCGCGAACAGCTTGCAACGGAACTGCCATTGCTTTATAGATGCTTATAGGTTATAGATGCCCTAAAAAGAAACATGCATTATTAGCGTGTTTGCATGAATGCAGGTCAAATCGAAAATGCTAAAGGCTATTTTTTACTTCTCTGAGGTAGAAGGTATACATTTTGTTTAACTGTGTCGGCGAATATGTTTCTCGAACTCATTCGATTGCCTAATTCATTCAATTCTAATGGGATTATATATCTCTGGGTAATATTGGCATAGTCTCATTAGATGCAAATATAATTTCATTGGAAGGCCCTTGAAAGGTCCAGTGTTACAGTGGTAATACACAAACTGTTTCGCAATGAATAGATTTTGTACAGCGCACACAACAAGTGGCCTTAAGTGCACGGAAAGCGGATAAGCATACAGTCACGGGTTTCATCTAAGAGGTAACACAGGTTTCACCTAAAACACAAGATTCACCTAAGAGGAGCGTGTGCAAAATCTTCTCATACTTTTACTTTATAGTGGAAAGAGAATCGCAAGGAACCCTAATATTCACCCCTCTCCTGATGGAAAATTGTGGGTCCAGAATATTTATTTATTTATTTCTCAATATTATCGGGTTATGAGAGTCGGGGGGATATATAAAGATTACAAGAAATACAAGCTTGTCTAGACAAACAGGTTATGGTATCACACACAGAAATAACAGTGCTTCATATACAAAAGTATAAAAACATATAAAAATTTTTTAACCCAAAGTGTAAATTATATGCGTGAGTACCAACTCCGATTCATAGCTGCCTATACAATATAATTGTCGTACTACAGCTCCTCGCACCCCTTCAAGTTCTCGCATACTCAGACTCGCACGTACCATAAAAGGCCAAGCAAGCATCCTTTCCAAGCAAGAGCCCCCTCCAATTTTTGCTGTAGGTCTTAAATAAGTGCCAGTGACTAGTCGGGGACCGAGCAAGAGCCCCTTTTCCAAATCGGGCAAGATTACATTCCCCGTAGGGGGGGGGGGGGTGCTTGGTCTAAATTTTACAGTACTTGTACTGATAAGTATTCATGTGACTCACACCCACACTTTACTCACATCAACGCATACACTGAAGATTATTCCCTCTACTGCCCCCTTCAATACTCAACCATTCGCCCCCTCATGCTTACTCAACTCAATGAGTGTTCACTCATGTTAATGCTTGAGTCTACGCACAGCACTTGCCACTAACTCATACTCGCATTCTGCCACTCAATGTCATGAGTATTAACTCGCATTCAAACTCACATTGACCCACACTCACTGAGACTCACTCACAATCATGCTACAAGTCAACTCGCACTCATGTAAGTAACTACTCGTTTTCCTACACAGATTTACTCATGCCGTTTGTCACTCACTCATATTCATGCTTATGCCTTTCAAATGATAGAGTTGCCTATACAATGTAAGTGAGTATGCCGATTTAGCTTGCACATTTCTCCAGGTACATGTTGATGGCTGCAAATGATTCAATTCAAGAAAAATTAGTTTTGTAAACAAACAAATATTTGTCTATGTGCATAGATTGGGTACCCTCAAGCCTACAATATGGTCTGTGGGGGGCATATCAGGGAGTGAATTATTTTTCGAAGCTCTGGTTGAGGACGAACATAAAATTACTAGTTTAACTCTTGTAGCAGCACATTAACACTAACAAAGTCTCTTAGTCATTAATGACTTCATGAAAAGTGTTTTTTCTTTTTCTTTAGTTGTGTTATTGAATTTCTGGTATTCTTAGCAATAAATGCGAACATTGACTTCAATAAATGCTGACCCAGTAGCTTGTAGGATTTGGTAACTGCAAAAATTGCATTGAACTAGCACTTTTTCTTAACCAGTATGAGGCACTACTTTTTCCATTAGTATACATATGTTTAGAAACCATACTCAGTTGCCCAAATATGTCACTTGGACACACTAAACTTCTGCCTAAAGGACCTCATGAAATATAGCTGAATCAAAGACAATTTGAGTTGAACAAGTGGGACTGTTGATAATATAGTCGTACTGTACCTGCATTGCCTGCATATAATGCAGATATATTTTTCTGAGACACTAGTCTTGTTAACAAACATTTTTTACAAAGGTATGTGCATATGCTCCATGTCTCACTTATGAAAGCTACAACCAACAAACACATGCAGAAAGACTTGTTCTTGGGCAAGTTGGTGCTTGCTAATAACCATAATGTATTTAAAAAAACATAATGGACACACAGAACCACACAGTACAAATGTTTGTGGCGTGTGATTCTGTGTCCATTGTGCCTTTTCACACGACATTTTGATTATTTGTGAACACCACCAGTTTTTGTTAAAGACCTTCACTTTCTCCATTAGGTTGAACAAAAAGGGTTCAAGAGCACACGTACACGTGTTTACACAGTCCAGCCACAAAGAAACTGCTAATTTACTCAAATCTGTACAAGAAAAAGCTCGTGCTCTTAGTAAGAGTGATATATCATCAGAATAAACAGCTGAATAAGTGCCTCAGTCTTTCCCAAGTTGTGGCTTAAGTCTATGGTGATCAATATTCGATACGTGTTGTCACACAGAAGTTCACTGTTGAAGATCCCAAATCACATGTTGAGCTGCTTGGTCTTGTGTGTTTATGTAAGTCATGAAGTAGCCAGTTTTAAAATATATACATATGAAGCAATTTCACCCCTCATTCCTTACTTTTCTATAAAAAAGGAAGCTTGATGCACACAAATAATACAAATATTTAGGCTTCAGAGGCATATAATAAAATACAGAAAAAATGAAAGTAAAAGTTAGTTTGGCAGGCTAACCACATTCAGCTGACTAGTTGAGGTGGTCAGAAAAGGAATTACACATCAATGCAACTTAATGTTTACGCACACATAACAGTGTTATTCATTGATGGCACTCATAAGTACTCATACCTTCTCCCACTTATCAATACTTTCACATTCACACTTATACCGACTGACTCTTATTTGTACTTACTCACTTTCATATTCGATCATACTTATGCCCCTCATTACACTTGTACCTTTTAAATGGGTGTGCTTACTCCTGACTTATAAGTGAGTGTACGCCAAGCTGTAACTGTCGCATTTTCTGTAAAAGGCCTAACAACGCAAGAATGGTTGCAAATGTTCCAGGTAAATAAATTAGTTTTCTTTGAAAAATAATATTTGTGTGTACTCATGGACATCTCCTATAGAAACATAAGGTATTTACTTATGGTTAGGCACAGTGCAAAAACTGGTATAACCCGTGTTGCAGCCTGTTGGCATCGGAAACAAAGACACATTTTTTGCGCTAATTTGAACAATGTGAAAACTGTTTTTCTTTTGTCATATGGGTGTGTTATTGAACTTCTGGCATTCTCTGTACTATCAAAACAACAGTTTTCAACCGAAAAGTCCTGTGGCCTCTGGGCTCTGCAAATTAGAAAGATTCACATCGGGTGAACACTTTTCCTTAAGTAGTAATAGGCAATACTTCTTCCATTATATGTGAATCATAAGAGCTTACTCCGTTACCTTAGTAGTTTACTGGCATGCACTACACTACTGCCTGAAGAACTAGATTAAATCCTCAGAAATGAAAATTTGAAGTAGAAAGTGCACATGCTTTAAAAATAGTAGTGGTACCTGTGTGTTCTGTATATGATGCTGTTTCTGAGACTAGTTTTGATGGAAAACGTTTTCTCCTATAATGTGCCATGCATGTGCACAGTGCCAAGCATATCAAAACTTGGAGACAAACACAGTCACTTTTGGGTTAAGAGCTTCATTCTCTCTCGTTTAGTTGTACAAAAATTGTCTAAGTGCGCATATATGTTTACACAATTAAAAAGCAGACGTAATATTTGTGTTTTTACATCTGTTCATGAGAAAGCTACCGCCAAGGGTGACAATGCTGAACTTCTGATCCTACTGCTATTATACCTCTACCACCCTATTACATGGCTCAATGTGTGCAGCACTTATTTACGTGTACTTGCATGTGCTGGACTTTGCTCAAATCACAGGTGATCAATAACACATGAGCATCACCAACAGAAGCTCCTCATTGAATATCCCAAACCACTTCTTGAGCTGCTTGGTTAATAGCTTTCATGAAAGTTATTAAGTAAGCAAATTTAAAGTACAGATGCATGAAGCAAAGTTGCCTCTCTGCTCTGCTTTACAGTAGGCAGTGAGTCTTCATGCACACGAATAGTGCCTCTATGGAGTACACAGGAAAAGAAAATGGAACAAAAAAAGGAGGAAAAACACAAAAGAAAGCAGGAAGGTTAACCAGGTTGATGATTTGCTGCCCCACAGCACAAGGGTAGGAGGGAGTGGTCAGAAAAAGAATTACGCATGAGAGCACCAGTGGTATGCACGAACACATAATGGTGCTGATCATTGATGCACAGATGGTCATGTACAGAGCTGTGTTTTGAGATATTCAAAAGCATTGTTTCAGCCCACCGTGCAGATTACGCTTCAATTGTAGTGCTATATAAGACACAATATATAGACCTGTTTTGATGATTGAGAAGATTATAGGTAAAACAAGTGCTTCAAAATATATCATGGCTGCATGTACAAACACAAGCAATGTAGGGTGCAATAAAGTGAGGACGCATGAGCTTCTCTTGGCTCATGTACTCTCATTGAATGCTTCAACTTTGCTGCAAAGAATTTTGACCGATGCGTGTGTCTGTAACATTGGCCATTTTAACCTATCCATATGTATACCTATAATGCCTACTGTGAGTGAAGTTTTGTAGTGTTCCTTACCTCTTCCTTTCAGTAGAGTGATTTTTCAAATAATGAACATTGTACACTTTCTGTCTTTTCACTTCCTGCCCCAAATTCTTGGTTTGGCTCAATCACATTCATTTCTGCAGCCTTTGTTTTGAAAAAATGAAAAAAACTTCAACCAAAAATACCTTTTAGAACCGCTTCACGGTGACATTGCCTTCCCTTAACAGCCACAGCTTGCGATGAGCCATGGCAAGTCTCGCGCGTGCCTCAAACTTACTCTTGATGAAGAAGCAGGTACGGCTGTGAAATTCTGTGTTTTTTTTTGTCAAATACATTTTTGGTTCGAGTATTCTCTCTTCTCCATTCCCACTACGACCTAGGAGACCCTAAGTTCACCGTAGTCCCTAATTTTGTTATATTTTGAAGTGAATAATCATGTAAATAATAAAATGAAAAATAACAACCATTGTGCAAGAAGCATATTCCCACTAACATACTCGAACGTAATATTGCATTCATTTTGTTTTAGCGCCTAATACATTAAAAGAAAGAGCAATAGATGAAAAAAGTTAAAAAATTAAAAAAAAAACTTGCGACGTAGGGGTATTCGAACCTGCGCCACCAAGCTGTGCTCGCGTTCTTGAACCTGTTGCTGTAGCTTGCTAAACCAGGCGCAGAGAGGGAGAGGCGATATATTTACCATATATATATATATATATATATATATATATATATATATATGTATATATATATATATATATATTTATATATATTTATATATATATATATAGATATATATATATATATATATATTTATATATCAAGCGAGTGTCTTGTGAATCTAGTGACAAATAGAAATCGACTTGAGCGGAAAAACGTACGAAAACATTTATTACTCCTACGTTTCGGCCGGGGTCCAGCCCTGACGAAGGCCGGACCCCAGCCGAATCGTAGGAGTAATAAAAGTTTCCGTACGTTTGTCCGCTCAAGCCGATTTCTCTAAATATGTATATATAATTTATATTCTTGTACGTTATGTGTTGGCAGAGTTATGTGTGCTATGCGATGGTAATTATTAGTGTGTGCACACGTTTTGTGATTGTATCTACGCCACACGCTTTTCGCAACTGTAGATTGCCACTCCCTTGCGGATGAACACAAGTATTTTTACGCTTACACACAAGCTTGAGCAGTTGAAGCTTGTTTCTCGGGACTCTCTTGCAATTGAGGGGGTCACACGCCATTAATCTCTGCATCTAGCTGTGTTCCACGTAGTAGCTCTATCGCTCGATCCCAAATCGAGTGCGGGGCGCGAAGCTAATGCGAAAGGCTGTTCCTTACGTAGCAGCAAAATCTGCTGATTGCGCTTGCCGGCTTGCTTCAATTTGCTTCAGTGCAAAGAAATAAGCCTTAAAAGATTGCGTACTGCACTATGTGAAAATGTCACTCATTTGTAGTCATCCTCAGATTCATTGAGAACTCTGATAAAACTACTGTAGTGCTTTGCGTCGGTGACACGTACTGGGCGTAAAACCGCCCCAAGTTTGTCGTAGAAGCAATAGATGGCTGTCGTCTGCTGAAGAAAAATTTTAAAATCTGCAAAAAATTTAAACTTTGCAAATTGTTTCTTTGAAAAACTGGTTAATATTTTTAAAATATTTTTAAAACTTTTTTTAGTTTATTGCAGGAACAGACTTTTTTCCCCGCAAACTGATATTCAAGTCAAATTCATCCAAAGCTAAAGGCACTTATTGCTTGCCTTCTTTGTTTTCGTGGGCACGCAGTTTTCGTGTGTCTCTAGTGTGTTCGCGCTTCTACGTTCATAAAAAGATTGGAGGTAATAGCACCAAATTCACGCCTGGAAGCGCCGTTCCTTGTTCGTACTATGTGTGAAGATTGCGCGCTATTCACGCGGATTTTTGAGTGCGGATTAAGTGCGGTTCATCCAAAGAATCAGCGGATTGTGCGGGCGCTCGAAGCACTCCAAGGTGACGGCTGACGCTTGTGGTCGCTTCCTTCAAGACAGTGTGAAAGAAACTAAAGGTGAGGGCGACACGTTATTATGGAGAATAAGTATGCCACTGAGTGCCAATGTCTGTTTCCGCACTCGAACGAGGCGTCGTGAAACGGCAGCATTACGCGCCTTTGCGAGGGTAGTTACCGATTCACTTTGACAACGCTGACACCAGCGTAGCCATGCCACATCAGTGCGGCCTTACTGGACCTGATTCGCGATAACTTCGGCTACACGCATGTGTGTGCTCATCAATTTTATCTTATGTGCGATGTAGTGAGGAGGATGCACACAGCGCTTGCTACGTTGTTGGTTAAACAAAGCCTGCAGCGCCATTTGATGGAAAGCAGCATTTTCTTCACGTTCGCGGGTGATACAAACTGTAACTTGGCTCGATTCACCTAGTCAACCGCCTAAGTGGGTATAATAAGCATACTTTCACGGTGGAGCATTATTTTGCCAATAAACAGTGGCTTGTGCTTGCTAAACGTTGTAATGTGTGTGCCTAGTGTAGAGAGAGAGGTGTGCGTGCATTCTGTATATGTGCCTGCAGGACGCCTTTGCTTGTAACTAATAATGTACCGTCCGGCACCTACATTGTTTGTCTGACTTTTAAGAAAACGTGCATGCACAACGTGAGATTTTGTAATCTGCCAGAGCTGCTTTTTTTTTAAATGATGTACTGCGAGTATGCTCAAAATATGTTTTGCTGCTGTGTGGCAGGGGTGCGGTTATCGCGTTGTTGTGTAGTTGGTGATGCAAGCATTCATAGTTTCGATGCATTAATATTTCTCATTTAACTCATGAGGTGTTCGGCTGTTTCAGCACAAACAAGGCAAAGAGAGAAGTAAGACAGGTAATGACGACCAGTGTCGACTTTTGTCAGTAGAGTACCTATGTTGGTCATACCTATAATGTGAAAGCCCTTCTGTTGTGCTTTTATACCAATTTATGCTATGACACAGTTTTCAGCAATTCCAGAGAGAATACTGATATTAGCTTTTAACGATCAAAGTGACTAAATACCCAGTAATGCACAGCACCAAGTAAGGACAAGAGACATGTGTATGATCAATGGGGGACGAGTTCACTCTCTCATCTGAAAAATGTATTCTGCAAAATGTTGCCTAAATAAGAGACCGTACCCTGTTTGAAAACAGTGCGAGCACTGCGCCCACCATTCCCTCTCTCGGTGCAGGGGCTGGCTAGCAAGAAAGTTCTGCCAGTGCGATCTTTTTGCATAACAGGGCAGCGTGAATCTGCATTCTTCAGACAGAAATTTCGACTATTTGGTTTTGTAACGCCACTAAAAGGTAGGGTTCCTGCCTATAAAGCACGATTACTTTGGGTTAAGGTGCAGTAATTTGGTCGTCTAGGTGTCACCCATAAAAGTATTCCTCCTCGAAAGCAAACGTTCTGTATGTTGATGGTGACAGATGTCTTAAAAAATATTGGCATGGTATGGGTTTAAACATACTCAATTTTTGTTGTGACATGTGCAATGCAGTTTTAAACGAGACACAGCCTTGGCTGTAGCAAGGTTATAAGCTTCTGTGTGATAGGTTACGGACAAGATTCTCACTCACGTCGCAAAATTTTGGTCGAAAGTGAAAGAAAAAAAAAACAAGAAAGCACTTTCTTGTAATATGCTGAGGTTAACAAATTGCTATGAAAATCAAAGCGAAGTTCTCGGTGACGTTCCTCGTAGCCCACTGAAATGTATGTGATTTAACTCTATAGCTTAATTGTATACATAATCTTTTGTGCAGTTACATCGCTGCATCTGACACATACAAAGTATTTGCATACTTACGTTGCTCCCTCATGAGCTAACACACAAACCTTTAGTGTGCATCGTCACTTCCTGAATATTGAGAGGTAAAGGTACTAAGTATATGAGAAACAAGAATTTATGCTTTTTACAGGAAGACATATGAGACCTCCAATAAAACGAGTTATGCCTTTATTGAGTTTGCAAACTCGTCGGGGCGAGGCATACATGCAGCTTTAGCAATGGTATCTTTCGGCCTGCGACCGACCATGCATTTTTTTTCTGCAGAGAGCACAAACACTGAGATGTAACCACTCGCAGAGGGTCGCATCAAGTGCATATTTACCATGATTAAATCTCAAATCAAGCTTGTTCGACAACCAGACGCTGCCACGAGTGCTGACGTCTTCGCAAACAAGACACATTGTTATTCATACTGCACACACCACGCACAATAGTCTCGGTAGAATCAATATTCACAATTCCTTTTAATGCACACTGCTTGCCAAAATCAACAGTGCACATGTTTGAAGCCTATGAAAGTGTTCCTCGCACAGGCCGCCGCGTGTGTTAACATCTTCAAGATAAACAGCCAGCGTGGCAAATATTGTACCACGCTGTTTAACACACAGTTAGATGTTTGCTGACACATACCACAGCTAATTTCTCCATTGTAACGTGAAGTTTGAGCTTTGACAAATGAAAACTTTTCCTAAACACCGCACGGCTGCACCGCACTGAGTCACAAGTGGGAGTGTTTTTCCAGCCACACCTTTCACGTATGCCAGTGACATCATGCTGTGACGTACCTCGGTAGGGGCCTATTGCTGCATACTTCATGGGAATGAGGGTCCTGTTAGAAAAAGCAGGCCTTGTTGTTTTCGTAACTTGTTCATTTCCAACAAGCACCTTCATTTGCACGAGCAGTCTGACTGATCATATTCAGGTGAATTTTTGAGCAATTAATTACACAGTTGGCAGTCTGTGCTTGCCTCATACTGTTGTTACTGGTGTTTTTCGTTGTTACTTTTCACTGTTCATTACTGCTCACCTATCGAAACTAGCCCAGCTTTCCGCTGTTTTCGACAAGATGCGATAGTGTTCATAATACTAAATGCTCAAGAAAAAAAATCATTGCTTCATATTTAGTTAGTTGCATTCCTATCAGTACTATACAAGTATGATTGATTGATATGTGGGGTTTAACGTCCCAAAACCACTATATGATTATGAGAGACGCCGTAGTGGAGGGCTCCGGAAATTTAGACCACCTGGGGTTCTTTAACGTGCACCCAAATCTGAGCACACGGGCCTACAACATTTCCGCCTCCATCGGAAATGCAGCCGCCGCAGCCGGGATTCGAACCCGCGACCTGCGGGTCAGCAGTCCAGTACCTTAGCCACTAGACCGCCGCGGCGGGGCATACTATACAAGTAATCATTGATTAAACGAGAATTCGTATCTTTCACATCACGCTCACAACTTACAATATCAAATTGAATGGTGTTTATAAAGAATAAGACAATGAGCGAAAATTCATGCTGTTTTCTTGAACAGCTGACAAAAAGCTATTGCATACTTACTTGCCACGAACTGGAAAGTGTTCGAAATACATTTCAATTCCTCACCGGACTGCCAGTAACACTTTGCATTGGAGGCAACAATAAATTAACCATGAAGTGATTATTTTTAAGAATAGAGAGAAAGAAGTGGCAGGCCGGGATGCTTACTTGAGATTGACATCCGTTATGCCAGCCAGCACAGTAATATGCAAGCTTACTATAGAGTGGGTATGCATCTTGCATGTATGTCTGTAAATCAAGAACATTGGGTAGAACTATATTTGTCTTACAAATTGGTTGCAGGACTGTGGAGGCTGTAGGGCTGCTTAGTCAATATGAAAGGTGGAATCCCTGGACATGTGTTCAACCATGCTGCATCAGCTGCTTGGTTTTTTCACAGCATCTTTGCAGATGTGTTTGGTGAGTGAAGCAAGCACGTTGCAACACAGGGAAAACAATAATATGGCAGCACCTTTTGTGCGCGCCTTACATCCCTAGTATAACAAATATTTATCTTACACCTTGTGGCCTGTTATTTTTAAAGACACTTCTTTTTCCTTTATATTTGAGTCTTGATGCTTTTACAGCAATGTATTTGTGTTTACCATTAGGTGTTCTTGAACAAATAACTGATCTCAATAATGACAAAACACCATTCATACTTGGTCCTTAGCATAAACTGGCACATATCTATAGCTGATTCAACTGTTTATTTTTGGCTGTGATGATATTGGGCAAAGCAAATACAAGTTCAGAATTAAGTGGTCGGTGACGTCTGTTTAGGCTGTGCCTTGTTGCTTTGCAACCAGAGTTACTTGTGGCCACATATACAATAAAGGCATATGACATGCATTCTAAATGAGATTACCCTATCACATTTCACTACATCTTATTACGATTCGAACAAGTTCAGATGTCTTTAGCTTGCCACTATCAAGGGATTTGAAATCAACACAAGGTTGAAATTTAGTCATGGTGTTGCAGCTGTGTATGACTCTAGAATTGATGCACAGCCATGATAACTTTCCTATATGCTGTCGCAATAGTAATGTTAAACACATTGGAATATACAAAAGAGGTCCTCGCTTATTTCGCTTTTTCTCGCTATGCTTCAATCATTGGCTTGTCTCTTCTTGCCATGTGCTCTTCCCAACTGTGCAAGAAGCACGAGCAGTGGGCACTGAAGCACGTATATAAAAAACTCTTGTAATGTGAGCACTGAGGGGCTGAACACTTCCGAAAGGCTCAAAAAGGAAAAGGTATTGTTTCTTGCTACTTTTTGTGCACCCATAGCTAGTTGGGCTGCTTCAGTTGTCATTGTTGATCAAGACACTTTTCTGAAGTCGTTGCACACATTTTCTTGAAATGTTGAAAAATAGGTGAAGCTGGTTTAGCACCCTTTAGTGCAGTTACATACAGAACTGATTTTCAATGTGTAAGCAAAATCTGTTCACTCTAAATCAATCTTAACAATATCTGAAATTCATGAAATATTTGCAGAAAAGCTCAAGAAAAGGCTAAGTGGTTACCCCTTGAAAGTGGATGAGATACCCTGCTTTTAAAAGGTTGACAGACAGTCTAAAAGTCTCGACATTACATGCACTACAAAATATTCACGCATGATGTAATGAGAGGGGTTTTTAGTAGAACTCTTGTCACTTTGCCCTGTATTCCTGAAATTGTTAGCATAGGGTTAATACAAGAATGACTTTATGCCTTTATTTTATGCAAATGGTGTGCTTACCCAGTTGGTATAAATTGATTTGGATAAAATCATAAATGCTTTATTTTTTACTATATAGCTGGTTTGTCTTTAATATATATAAGCATACACGCCAACACAGTTAGTGGCGTGTTTGATTAACCCATTACTATCACCACCCTCACTACACATGCTACAGACACAGTATGCCGAAATTACTTGTACTTAACATTACGCGCAGCATACACTTTTATGTCTCAAAATGTGTTAGAAAGCCTGCTAAAGATGTGTGTACTTTTTCACTCCAACTGAATATTCTGATCATATTCAAAGCAGCTTCCGCTCTTTCAAGATCTTCACACTTCTTGGTGTTCAAAAGAAGTAGCAAAAGAAGTAGCAATGCCATATTCTTCCTTTTTCGGCCTACTAACCACTCTAACAATGAGAATTGCCCGACGACATCACCTAGAGAAGTATAGAGATGGTATAAAAAGTAATGAAAATGCAATTATATAAAAACGTGAACCTATTAATACCTTGTCGTCAAGTTACTTTTTCATTCACTTTTTTTCACAATTTCATTAGTTATTTTTGATAACAGCCACTATAGTTTGCTTGGCATAATTGTCTGCTAGCTCTCGTTGTGTGTTCAGCAAAAACAAACCCTTAATTTTATATTTACTTCTTTTACTCATGAATTTGGAACAGTGAATCAGTAATCATAGCGGTATGTGACTTGTTTTTAATCAGTTGTGCGTGTATTCGTGTATTTAGGTGGGAGGGCACACCCTTGCCACGTCATGTGACTTGCAGATTTTCTGAGAACTAACAGATGCATAATGCTGCCAAAGAAATGTAGGGATAATGGAAGTACCCGTAACTGAATATTCGTGAAAAAAAAAGTGAAAGAAAAGATAACTTGTCATGGCAAGGGACTGAACCTGCAACCTACGAATAAAGCGTGCGGTGCTCTACCAACTGTGCTACCACATCAGCTATTGCCCCTTCCACTTTGCACAGTATATATGTGTACCTCATTGTAAGCGAGTCAGTCAGCCCCGCTTGTTGCCATCATGGCTAGTTTGGGACACTTTTTCTTTTCTATTGGCATCACACTTCCGCAGGGGCGCCTCCGCAAATAGGCGTTTGGTGTGTAGCGACACCACGGACCCGAGCTAACGGGGGAGTTTTGACTCCCTCATACGCCTAGCCATGCATGGCTTTGCCGTGTCCGGGGAAAAGGGGATCCTGGGGGTTGAGCCGACGCTGGGTGATTGGACCTTTAAGGCCCCCCGGCAGAGGCAACACACCCCTTTGGCCCCGGCTTCAGGTAGACGGCACCCCTGGGCTGACTCACCCAGGGGAAATCGGCAGTCGCCTTTTCCTTTCTCTCTCTCCCTACATCTTCGTCTTTATCTCTCACTTTTTATCTGTCCTGTCCTCTAGTCTCTTCAGTTTACTTCCAAACTTCCTGGCGTCTAGGGCCTGTGCAAATAGCCTACTTTGGCCTAGGCGCATTGGGTTATAGTGGCGTTGTACGGCTGGCGTCTGCAGCTTTCAGCATTTCAAACTTGTAGCGTCCCCTCGTTGGGTTCCGTGGTGGGTGGCCGCCAACGCTGCTGAACAAAAATACGACAGGCATGCATAAAGCATTCCCCCTACTGTGTGATCGTACCGGCTTAAGGCGGGTACGCACCGATGATATAAATTTTTTTCAACCAGCCAAAAGAAACATTTCCCAACTTCCATGTCATTCACTGCGAGAAAACTGGAAAGCAAGGCAGGACCGTATCTCCATTCGTAGTTGCCAGGTGTCTTACTGAAACTCTCGGGGCTGGATACAAAGTAACCAAAATGGCTAGCGGAGACCTTCTCCTCGAAATTCGGGACAAAGAACAATTTGTAAAGCTAGACAGCCTCGCAACATTTGGTGACGTGCCGATAACCGTAACACCACACAGATCTATGAACATAACTCGTGGAGTGGTATCTGACGATGACTTACTTGACCTGACCGAAACGGAACTTTAGGAGGAGTGTAAGGGCCAAAAAGTCACTAGTGTACAGAGAATTATCATCAGAAGAGATAATAAGAAAACACTAACAAAATACCTAATACTCACTTTTCAATCCAGTAAACTACCAGAATCTATTCAAACAGGGTACACGAAGACATCTATCAGGCCATACATACCAAACCCTCGTCATTGCTTTCAATGCCAGAGGTATGGCCATGGCTCTAAAACCTGTCGTGCTCGCCAGACTTGTGCACAATGTGGAGTCTGAGAACTGCAAGCAACCGCCACACTGAGAACTGCAAACAACTGCCACATTGTGTAAACTGCGAAGGAAACCATGTCGCATATTCACGATCCTGCACATACTGGAAAAAAGAAAAATAAATAATTACGTTGAAGGTGAAGGAGAACATCTCATTTAATGAAGCACGGCCAAGAGTGGCACCACTCTATGTACCCACATACGCTGATGCGGCGCGTCAGGGGGCACCGCCACACCAGCCCTCGCCACTCCTTCGGCCCGCGAATACCGAGCCGGTGGTTGTGGCACCTGCCCCCAAGGCGGCTGTAGCCCAGGCTACACCGCCTACTCCCAAACAGAGACCAGAGACTTTAGAGTCCTCGGGTCTCAAGGCCTCACCTCACCAGGCGAGGCCCGAAATTCGAACTAACAGCCCGCACGTGCGGGCATCTAGTGCCTCCGATGAGGCAATGAATACGTCGGTACACTTGGTGCCGAAAGAGCGGCGTGGCTCCTTGGAGCGCGCCAAGAGAACAAAAAAAGCAGATAGCAGAGCCTGTTGATGGCCCTGTTAAGTGTACTCAAACTCCCTGTCTAAACAGCCAGTCGCTTTTCGCACACACAGCACTATTTTATATTCACCATGAACACTCAAGTTATACAATGGAACGTCAGGGGCCTTCTCAAAAACCTTGACGACATCCAAGAACTCCTACAAGAACCCTCACCAAAAGTGCTGTGTGTACAAGAAACACACCTTATTCTAAACATACAAATTTTCTCCGTAAATATGTCATTTTCCGAAAGAACCGTGTTGATGCCATGACATCATCCAGATGTGTTTCCATCATAGTGAATCGGGGAATTGCATGCACACACTTACAACTCCAAACATCCCTTGAGGCAGTGGCTGTTTGAGTGGTTATTTTTGATAAACTGATCACAATCTGCACTATTTACATTCCTCCTAGCTATCAGCTGCAAAAACGTGATTTACACTCTCTAATTGATGAATTTCCAGAGCCTTAATTTATGTTCTCCTTGGAGGCTTTTATGTGCATAGCAGGTTATGCGGTGACTCTCGGTATGACCCGTGAGGTCGACTGATTGAACAGTTCCTTCTGTCGTCAAGGGCGTGTCTCCTAAATCGAAAAGAACCAACTTATTATAATCTCGCTAATAACACCTACTCCTCCATAGACCTAAGCATAGTATCTCCATCTCTTGTGCCTCTACTCCAGTGGAAAGTCGTCAGTAATCAGTACGGAAGTGACCACTTCCCCGTAGTTTGGAGTACAACTACAGTAACCGAGGGCCCACCACGTGTTCCCAAGTGGCTCATAAACAGAGCCGACTCGGAACATTTTTTTTACCATCGCTCGTCTAGGTTGGAATGACATAAGTACTTTGAACATTGATGTTGCTGTCAACTACTTCACAGCGTTTTTGATTGATGCTGCAACAAAATGCATCCCACAAACAAATGGACACCCTGGAAAACGGCATGTGCCATGGTAGAACACTAAATGCCGAAACGCGCGCGAACAGCGAAACCGAGCCTTGAGGTTGCTTCAGAACTCACCGACAGCCGAAAGTCTTGACACCTTCAAGAAAATAAAGTCTCAAGGCAAGAGAACGCGTCAGCAGGCCAGAAGAGAAAGCTAGCAGAAGTTTTTGTCAGGGATCAAATCACACACACAGGAGGCTAAAGTCCGGAACATGGTCGGTGAGATAGCACGAAAACAAATACACGCACTTCCACACGTAAAAACTCAGGGTGACGCCTTGGAAGATCAGGCAAACTTCCTCGGTGCACACTTCGAACAGGTGTCCAGCTCGTCCCACTATACTGACACTTTACAAAATACAGAACAAGAATAGAAAATCAGAAACTCGAACACAAATGCACTAGATACGAGGCATATAACCAAGCTTCGTCTAGCTGAACTCCGAATAGCTCTAAACTCCTGCAGTACTTCTGCCCCAGGTTTTGACCGTGTGGTGTATGAAACGTTAAAAAACCTACCATTCGAAACACGAAAAACCTTACTTTTGTCACGCAGTTTATTCACGTACAGACCTACTGGAAGGCGGAGAAACGCCAGAAGAGCGAGGAACGCCAACAGGCCGAAAATACAAAACAAACGTAAGCTCGGGTCGCGCGTGCACCAACGCTGTGGCTTGCCGTTTCATGCTGCTTCGTCGTCGTTCGCATAGTTCCCTACCTTGGCTCCCGGTGAATAGCGTAGCCAACCTGGCGACTTAAGGCGTAGTCACTATAGCGGGGTCGTAATACGGCTTCAGGCGACTCACATGCACAATTTCTCGGCCACGACGGCGTAAGTCATGAGACTGTGTCAATGGCTCAATCTCATAATTGACGGGTGACGTACGGGCGAGAATGCGGTAGGGCCCGTGGTATCGTGCCAGTAATTTCGACGAAAGGCCAGGAGTGCTCGGTGGAACCCAGAGCCAAACGAGAGCACCAGTCGTGAAAGTAGAGAGATGTCGGTCGGTGTCAAGCCGTAGCTTCTGGTGGCCTTGGTCCTCGGTTGTCAGAGAACGTGCCAATCGTCTGCAATCTTCTGCGTACCTGGCACCATCAGAAATTGCAGTGTACTCAGAGGAGTCGGGCGTGTATGGGAGGATAGTGTCCAGCGTGCACGATGGTTCGCGTCCGTAGAACAGAAAGAAAGGGGAGAATCTTGTTGTCGCGTGCGTAGCGGCGTTATACGCAGACGTGACGAATGGAAGGACAGTGTCCCAATTAGTCTGGTCTGAAGCTGTGTACATCGTCAACATATCACCGAGAGTGCGATTAAATCGTTCTGTGAGGCCATTCGTCTGCGGGTGATATGCTGTCGTCAGGCGATGAACCATGTTGCACTGAGCGAGCAATGCTTGAATAGCGTCAGACAAGAAAACACGCCCCCGGTCACTCAAAAGTTCGCGGGGAGCACCATGGCGAAGAACAAAGTTGTGCAAGATGAAAAACGCAACTTCCCTCGCGGTTGCTGCGGGTAGTGCTGCTGTCTCCGCGTAACGCGTGAGGTGGTCCACGCCGACAATTATCCACCTATTTCCAGAAGACGACGTGGGAAGTGGTCCGTATAAGTCGATACCGACGCGGTCAAACGGACGCGCTGGACAAGGCAGAGGCTGAAGTGTACCGGCAGGGCGTTGAGGTGAGACTTTACGTCGCTGGCATGCAGTACAAGGACGTACGTACTTGCGGACAAATGTGTACATGCCGCGCCAGTAGTACCGCTGACGTAGATGGTTGTACGTTTTGAGAGCGCCAGCGTGAGCGCTTTGCGGGTCGTTGTGGAAAGCAGTACAGATTTCCGAGCGCATGTGGTTGGGTATCACTAACAGCCACTTCCTACCTTCAGACGTGTAATTCCGCCGATAGAGTAGGTCGTCTCGAATAGCGAAATGTGTGGCTTGACGGCGGATAGTTCTTGACACTCAATTAGCTAACGGATCAGTCAAAAAGGCGAGGAGTTGGGAAATCCACACATCTTTGCGTTGTTCCGATGCCATGTCTGTGAAGTCGATTGGTGTTATGACAGCTGAAGAAGGTGACGAGGAGGCTGGGTCAGCCGGTAGCGGCGAGCGGGATAGCGCATCAGTGTCGGAGTGCTTGCGGCCGGATCGGTATACAACACGAATGTCGTATTCCTGTAGGCGAAGCGCCCAACGACCAAGGCGCCCCGACGGGTCTTTGAGCGATGATAGCCAGCATAGAGCGTGGTGGTTCGTGACGACTTCGAAAGGGCGGCCATAAAGGTATGGGTGGAACTTTGTCAAAGCCCAGACAATTGCGAGGCACTCTTTCTCCGTGATGGAATAATTTCACTCGGCTTTCTTGAGGGTTCGACTCGCGTTAGCGACCACGTATTCTTGGTACCCTGGTTTTCGTTGAGCCAATACAGCACCAAGACCCACACCACTGGCGTCGGTGTGGACCTCCGTAGGCGCATCAGGGTCAAAATGACGTAGTATTGGAGGTGATAATAATAACCGCCAAAGCGCGGTGAAGAATTCGTCGCACTCTTTTGACGAAGCAGAAATGCCTTTGGAAGTTGTCAACAGGTTGGTAAGAGGCGCGATGATGGAAGAGAAGTTGCGCACAAATCGACGAAAGTATGAGCACAGGCCGATAAAACTTCGAAGCGTCTTGATGGAATTGGGCTTCGGATAGTCGGCCACGGCGCGGAGTTTCGCCGGATCCGGGAGAACACCCTCTTTGCAGACGACGTGACCCAGTATGGTGAGCTGACGTGCGGCAAAATGGCACTTCTTGATGTTAAGTTGAAGGCCAGCAGAGGTGAGACACGTGAGAATAGCACGAAGACGAACAAGGTGAGTGGGAAAGTCGCGAGAAAAAACGACGATATCGTCTAGGTAGCAAAGGCACGTGTTCCACTTGTAGCCGCGAAGGATGGTGTCCATCATCCGTTCGAAGGTAACTGGGGCGTTGCAGAGTCCAAATGGCATGGCGTTAAACTCATACAGCCCATCAGGTGTTACAAATGCAGTCTTTGATCGGTCAGGATCAGCCATTGGAACTTGCCAATATCCTGAGCGTAAATCTAAGGAGGAGAAATATTCTGCCCCTTGCAAGCAATCGAGAGCGTCGTCGATGCGTGGCAACGGGTACACATCCTTCCGAGTTATCTTATTGAGCCGGCGGTAGTCGACACAGAATCGGATAGACCCATCCTTTTTGCGCACAAGTACAACAGGGGACAACCAAGGGCTCTGCGATGGCTGGATGACACCACGCTTGAGCATATTGTCGACTTGTTCCTTGATAATACGGCGCTCTTCCGCTGAAACTCGATATGGTCGTTGGCGTAAGGGAGCATGAGTGCCGGTGTTGGTTGAGCGCAATCGAAGACAGAACGGAACTCTCGAAGAAGGGACAAAAGTTCGCTTCTTTGTGTGGGCGATAGCTCAGCGGCAACAGAGGGCTGGAATGAGTCTGGCGCGGGCACTGTGGCCACAGGTGGCGTCATAGCATTGAGCGGGAGGTGAGGTGCGTGTTCGGCGAACTCTGAAGGGCGCAAGAGGTCAACGTCTTGTATGTTACCCAAACATTCTCCGCGAAGTAAGGTAACTGGCGACGATAGCGAGTTCGCGACGAGCATGGCGGTAGCACCGGATTCCACGGTGAGTACGGCAAAGGGCAGGTGTAGGCTACGGCGGCGGGTAAATACGTCAGACGGAGTGAACAAAACAGTTCCGGCAGGAGCGGCCGTACAGGTCAGGGCTACAAGGGCGGATGTTCTCGGTGCTATTTCCGTGTCTGCAACAACGACAAGTTTGTAAGGTTCAGGAAGATAATCCACAAAACAAGAGGTTGGCAGCGGTGTAAGGGCAACTTCTGCACGTGAGCAATCTATGATGGCCCGATGACGCGAAAGAAAGTCCCATCCAAGAATGACTTCGTGGGAGCAGGATGCCAGCACAAAAAATTCAATAGCATAAAGTTCACCTTGGATAATGACACGTGCAGTGCACACAGCTGTAGGTTCTATGCACTGCGAGTTGGCCGTGTGGAGCATCAGGCCCGAAAGAGGCGTCGTCACCTTTTTCAACTTGCGGCATAAGGGCTCACAGATTATTGAAACGGCGGCCCCTGTGTCGATAAGTGCTTGTGTGGCGGTCCCCTCACCATTGACGCCAATAACGTTTTGCGGCGAGAAAGATGGAGGCCTTAAGCAGTTCGAATTGTATACAGCTGTTGCCTCCGGAGCTACAGCGATCAGTTTCCCTCTTCTGTAGCAGGTCGGCGACGCATAGGTGACAGGGAGCGCCGTCGTGGCGATGGTGACCGATGGTTTGCGTAGGGTCGAGGACCGTCAGTGGTGTACCTTGATGGCGTCCTAGACGACGACGCCATTGGCCGGCCCACGGCGTCCACTGGAGGGGGATCTCGGCTCCGAGATCCCCCTCCGAGGAACGCCAACAGGCCGAAGAGCGAAGAACGCCAACAGGCCGAAAATACAAAACAAACGCAAGCTCGGGTCGCGCGTGCACCAACGCTGTGGCTTGCCGTTTCATGCTGCTTCGTCGTCGTTCGCATAGTTCCCCACACTTTGTACAATGCTATCTGGTTTTCTGGCGCTATTCCTACCTCCTGGAAAGAGGCTATTATTATTCCCAGTTGGAAAGAGAGCAAGGACCCTTCTTTAGCTTCGAGTTATAGGCCTCTTGCACTTACAAGCTGCTTGTGCAAAGTCTTCGAAAAAGTGATGGGCAATAGGTGAGCGGCAGGTTCAGTTAGGTTTAAAGAAGGTCTCCAATTGGGCAGAGGAAAACGAATTCCAACTGAACCCACAAAAAAGCACGTGTGTCTTGTTCTCCCGAAAGTGAAGCATGCACTCGGAACCCGACATTGAACTGAACGGTCAATGTCTGTCTGTTAATGCAGAGCATAAATTCTTAGCATTAATCTGAGAACAAGTTGACCTTCGTACCGCACATCAAGTATTTAAAAACAAAATGTTTAAAGACATGAATGTTTTAAAAGAGTCGTCAGGTACTACGTGGGGTAGTGACAGGCAATGTCTCATGAACCTGTATAGAAGCCTCATTCGCACCCGCTTAGATTAAGGGGTCGTTTTTTATCAGTCTGCGACTCAAAGTGCTTTGAAGATGCTGGACCCCGTGAACCATTTGGGCATCCGCCTTTCTACGGGTGCTTTACGCACCAGCCCCGTAGAAAGCCTTTATATTGAGTCAAATGAGTGGTCGCTTCGTCTGCAGAGAACTTACATGTCTTTTGTTTATTTACTTAAGGTGAAAGCAGACAAGAAGCACCCCTCATACTCTACTAATAATGATTTGTCAATCTCCATTCTGTTTCAAAACAGGCCTTCCATGAGGCAGCTTTTCTCAGTTCGCCTGAAGGGTCTAGCTGAGGAAACTAGAGTGTCACTTGAACACAGTTTAATGGCTCCTACAGCATACCCTCCACCATGGCAGTGACAGATTATAGACTGCGATGTGTCTTTTCTAGATTTTACAAAACATGTGCCTATCGCCCATATCCGAACATACTTCCTGGAACGTCCACAGAAATACATCCTGAGTTCTTTACAGATCCTTCTCTGTGTCCAGAACTCCTCTGTGTCCTACGCTGATGTCAGCCCATCGTTTTCGGATGCTGGCTCTCTACATCCAGACACAAGAATCTTCAACGCGGAAGCTTATGCGATACTTTTGGGTGGCTAAACACATTAAGCAATTACAAATACAAAGAGCCGTAATTTATACGGACTTCCTCAGTGTGGTAACGCCTCTGCACACTCTTAAAAAACAAAAAAATCCAGTCCTTGTCTCACTTTACTCCATTTTGTGCACACTCTACACACTCGAATAACATGTTGTATTGTGCTGGGCGCAATAGCACCGTGAGATCCAAGGCAACGTGAGGGCGGATCAGCTCGCTGCATCCGTCCACAAAAGCACTGCCCCTACACCCATATCAATTTCGGGCCTTGATATTAAGCCGTCTCTCGAACGAAACCTCAGGAAATACTGGCAGAGCAAGTGGGATACACACACACAAAACAAACTACACGTTATTAGGCCACACCTTGGTCATTCGCTGCCAGTATCAAAATCACGTTATACAGAGGTAATACTAACGAGACTCAGGATAGGACACACTGTCACGGACGGCCATTTTTTGCGACACCGCGTCATGGCAATTAACGGGCGCCGTACTCCCCGACTGACCGTGAGAACGGCGGCGCATGAAAGAGAGCCGAGAAGTGCAGAATGGGGTGCTCTTGTTAGAACGTGGCCGCCGACGTTTGATCCTTTTGTAACTGCGGCGGTGTCTGCAAGGTCGTAGAAGGCCGCAGTATACCCCGCACAAGGATTAGACTACGAGACGCACCGGCTGAGAGCCAAACGCTTGACCGTTCCCACGGGGAAAAGCGTGGGAAACGCTCTGGTGGCCAAGCCGTATGACAACAACCCGACAGGTTGTCACTCTCGCTAGTTGAGGGCCCTCTCTCAATTAAAAAGGGGTGGGGTCAAAATATTTTTGGGGCGGAGTTTCCATCAATTAAACGCACATGATTGGACCCATGTAGAGGTCTCTTGTCCCCAAGGAAGAGAGCGAGGAGACACGAGGGGAATTTAAGCGCAGGATTTTGCCCTGCTAGGCAGACTAGTCGCTGACCAACATGGTGTAGAAACAGATCAACAAGCATCTCTTCTAGAAGTTTTTAGTATGGCTCTGTATCGGCTGGCCACCTAAACTTAGCCGTTTGTCTAGCTGTGACGCGTTATTAACGTCTGCAACGTAGACATCTGGACTTCGCCTCGAGTTAGCTCAACCTGCTCGAAGTCACCTGCAAGCACTAGCCTCCCAGAGCCACCAGCGTTGCAACACCGCCGACATCGCAGTCGTGCCAGAACTCTCTTCGACTTCTCGCATCCGATCATCGGGGACGCAATGCTGCCGGTCATCACACGTATGCCTTCACCCGTTTATATCTTCAAACTTTCTCCTCCGTCGTTCTATTCTTGTTAGTTTGTGTAGTTTGTAATAGTTCTCTCTCGTAAGCTGATTTATTGTTTCTGTTATATATTTCTTTAGTTGTATCCAGTGTTGATGTATTTTGTTAGTTGTATTGAAGTGTTTTATTAGATCCCGTGTGCTGCTATAACGCTAGAGTAATGTTTCTTTTGTTTTTTCACGTCTCTGATCTCTTCACTGTCTCTGCTTGCGTACGGAACGAACCAACCTGCTGTCATTCCCGTCGCCGACTTCGTGCTGGCAACGCTAGAGTGGCAGCTTGTAACAAAACTGGCGTCCGCGAGACAGGACGTTCCATACAAGAGTAAAACAGTGAGGGGTGAACGAGAACCGTGCGGACAGCGTGGTGATAAAGCCACACAGTTGAAGCAGTTGCATCCTGCATATGATTGCGCTCTTTTTATAGTGGCATTATAGTGACAGTTTGCAGTATGGAGTGTATGGATTTTGATAAGTGGATCGCGCACGGTAAACAGTTAGGCCTCGAGGGCGCCGAACTGAGGCAATGGGTTAAGGAGCAGCAGGAACAGGCGCAGGCGTTAGCCAGAGAAGAGCGGACCCAGGAGAAAAGGGAAAAAGAAAGGAAGAGAGAGCGCGAAGAAAGAAAGAGAGAACGCGAAGAAAGGGCGAAAGAACGAGAAGTGGCAAGGGAAGCCTGAGAACGGGAAGTGCAGTTACTGCAATTAAAGATTCACCTCAGTGAGGGTAGCAGGGTGAGCCAATTCAGCAGTGAGCACGGCGATGCTGGCGAGGAACTGTCATGTGAGCGAGACACATGGTGTCAAGGGCTACTCACGGTTCTGCCTTGCGAGGCAAATGAAGCTGTTACGCGACTCAGTCAGCAGAACGCGAACAACTACGAGGTAGTTAAGGTAGAGATGTTCCGGACATTCGGAACTTCTGTCTGGACAAAAGAAGAGCCGCTCAGACAAGAGTCTGAAAGAAAGCGTGAACCAGAAAGACAACAGCCTGAAAGTGAGGGGCGTCAGAAAGCGCTGGACGTTAAAGTGTGGTGGGAAGCGCTAGAACCAGAGATCGCGCCAGAAAAAGGCCCGTGTATTCTAGAATGCATCAAGGTAGAGTATGCTGAGAACGAGGCCTTGGCCGGTCTGGAGGTAGAGACGATGTCTAAAGACGCTCCTTGCGTGGATGAGGAGAGTGCCAGCAGCCCTAATGGGCCCAGTAAGATGCTGAAAACCTCCTCCGTGCCTCAAGAGTACGTTTCGACATCTTCAAATGTAGGCATGATTAGCACAGTGGCGAATCAGAGCGAGGACACGACGCTTCAGGAATGCAGCGACGCCGTCGGAGAGGGCCCAGTTAATGGCTTTATCAGTGTTGACAAAGCTAATTTGGCCCGACAGTCCGTCGTGACGCAGAGTTCAAAAAGCGTTATCGGGAGGGAAGACCTCTCACCAACTCCAACGAGCTTCCCAACTTTTGAGGTCCCGAAGCGACATGATGATGACATCAAGAGAAAGGAGGTACGCAAACATCGCCGAAAAAGAAAGAAGAGGAAGCGTACCACACTGCGTGAGCTTAGGGTTGGTCCCATTCCGTCCCGACAGAGACGAAAGGCTAGGCCGTTAATTCGTTTCAAGAAACGTCAATGGTGGCGTTCATGGAGACACAAGCAGCGAGCCAGGTGTGGAGGAGGAAAGAGAGGTGCGTCACCCGAATGAAACGCGCGGTTCATTTCGACGACTTCAGGAAAGCAGCCTTGCCCGAAGGTTCAAAGTCGAAAAGGCACAACGGCTAAGTACTGCGTGAAGGCGACCACAAAGACACTATTACCCAGGCTTCCCCCCTGTTTCTGGCGTCCCTTCCACACTCCTGAGGGGAGCCGGCCGAAATGCAGAATGAGGCGTGACAGCGGGACACAGCCTGGCGTTCGTGCTTTTTGTAACTTCTGGCGTGCTCGAAAGCCGCCGGAAACGCGACTCCATCGTGTGCGATTCAAGCGAATCTAATTGAGAAAAGGGGAGCGGTCAGTTTGAAGAATTGTTGCACGTGCGTGCTAAGTATGGCTACTTAGTGTTGCTTTGCAGATGCAGACTTCAGTAGTAGACAAATATTTGGCGGCCGTAAACAGAGACAGACCACCAGCCTCTGAGTTATATCCAACGGGCAAAACAGCTGAACGCTCGAGTACTTCGACGGAGTTTACTTCTCGAAGAGTACCAGTTCACCATTACGCATATTAAGGGTAGCGAAAACGTGGGAGACGATTACTTGAGGCGGATATAGTTCTTGAGGTCTATGAGCATGTTGTTTTTTTTCCTTTCGTTGGTTGCTTTCTGTTTGTATGTGCGTATTTCATTGTATAAGAAGTGTATTTTGAGTTATTTTTTTTTTGCTTCGTGCGTTGGTTGTTTTTACTTGTTGTAATGCACATTGAAGGATTGCACTACAGTAGAGGAGCGCACCGGTTCCGTTTTGTTTCGTAGTATACATTCGTGCAGTGTATTCTGTATTGATGGCTGCCGTACAAGGCTATTTCCTCTTCTTGTTTGTATGGCGCATTAATATTGTTGCGTGTAACTGAAGCTGATACTCTAACAATTGTTTTTTTTCCTTTTGTTGTTACTTTGATGCACTCTGCCTATTTATGTTGTGTATGAGAGGGACAGTCCTCATGTCTCCCTTGTTGGTGGTGTTTTGATCCTTGTTGTCGAAAAATTCCCCTCCGTGTGAACAAATGTTATGAATAACATTCTGAAAGTGGGGGGCAATGTCACGGACGGCCATTTTTGGCGACAGCGCGTCATGGCAATTAACGGGCGCCGTACTGCCCGACTGACCGTGAGAACGGCGGCGCATGAAAGAGAGCCGAGAAATGCAGAATGGGGTGCTCTTCTTAGAACGTCGCCACCGACATTTCATCCTTTTGTAACTGCGGCGGCGTCTGCAAGGTCGTAGAAGGCCGCAGTATACCCCGAACAAGGATTAGACTACGAGACGCACCAGCTGAGAGCCATACGGTTGACCGTTCCCACGGGTAGAAGCGTGGAAAACGCTCTGGTGGCCAAGCTAAATGACAACAACCCGACAGGTTGTCACTCTCGCTAGTTGAGGGCCCTCTCTTAATTAAAAAGGGGTGGGGTCAAAATATTTTTGGGGCGGAGTTTCCATCAATTAAACGCACATGATTGGACCCATGTAGAGGTCTCTTGTCCCCAAGGAAGAGAGCGAGGAGACACGAGGGGAATTTAAGCGCAGGATTTTGCCCTGCTAGGCAGACTAGTCGCTGACCAACATGGTGTAGAAACAGATCAACAAGCATCTCTTCTAGAAGTTTTTAGTATGGCTCTGTATCGGCTGGCCACCTAAACTTAGCCGTTTGTCTAGCTGTGACGCGTTATTAACGTCTGCAACGTAGACATTGGGACTTCGCCTCGAGTTAGCTCAACCTGCTCGAAGTCACCTGCAAGCACTAGCCTCCCGGAGCCACCAGCGTTGCAACACCGCCGACATCGCAGTCGTGCCAGACCTCTCTTCGACTTTTCGCATCCGATCATCGAGGACGCAACGCTGCCGGTCATCACACGTATGCCTTCACCTGTTTATATCTTCGAACTTTCTCCTCCGTCGTTCTATTCTTGTTAGTTTGCTTAGTTTGTGTTAGTTCTCTCTCGTAAGCTGATTTATTGTTTCTGTTATATATTTCTTTAGTTGTATCCAGTGTCGATGTATTTTGTTAGTTGTATTGAAGTGTTGTATTAGATCCTGTGTGCTGCAATAACACTAGAGTAAAGTTTTTTTTGTTTTTTCACGTCTCTGATCTTTTCACTGTCTCTGCTTGCGTACGGAACGAACCAACCTGCTGTCATTCCCGTCACCGACTTCGCGCTGGCGACGCTAGAGTGGCAGCTTGTAACACACACACATATCTTTTGTCCGGTGGCGATCCACCATTGTGTGACAGATGTGGGGAAGCATTAACAGTCCTTCACATGTTAATCCAGTGCAAACACTTAGAAACTCTAAGAAAACTTAATGTTCTATTACCCTACCGACAACACATACCTTCACACCCTGCAATGTTCGTCGGTAGGGAATCGCTTTTTAGTCATTAATCATTGTTAGTGTTTTTAAAAGAAATTCATAATTTTCATATCATATACCCGGGCATTCCGTAGCACGACCACTCCAAAGAGGTTTTTGCTGCGGTGGCTACACAAGAAAGCACTTGCCCCACGGCCCTTGGACGCAAGGGTATGAACGAGTGAGCTACTTGTGCTAATGCCATACATGTCCACCGTTGTTTTTCCCTACCACCAACTTTTGTCACCTATTGACACCACACACAGGTTTCACGGCATGGTCATCATTTTATTACTTGTATGTTTTTATACCCGCTTTACCGCGAGGAATTTTATGGCCCTTATATAGCTGCTTATCACAATCATTGTCTATATTTTTAGTAAGATGAACTGGCGCTCTTTGGCCGAGAATGGCCCTTGCGCCACAAAACTTCAAACATCGTCATAATAATGGCATCACATCGCCAGTGATATATTACAAGCTAGCGACCTGACTGACACTCCTGCACTTAATGCACATATATACCACATGAAGGGGAGGTGGAGATAACTGTCATAGTAGCGCAGTTAGTAGGGCATCATACGCGTTATTTAAAGGTCACAGATTCGGTCATTGCGCACGACAAGTAATTTTTTCTTCCACATTACTTTTTCTCATGTACAATACAAATACTTCTATTTGTTATGCCTAGTAGGTTTTCTAGCAGCATTGTCCGTTCTCATTATTATCGTTTAACGAAAAAAAACGAGCCCTTCTTTCCTTCATTCGTAGTGAGGAACTTGTTATGGCAGGCTTGGTGCCGTGAGGTTTGTATACGAGGGGTAATTGGTCAGCTGTTAGCTCGTGTAAAAATATCGCGTGCTGCGTGCCGCCAACAGGCAAAAAAGGTACCCCACACTCGCTATAATGGTAACAGGCAGCGCTGACTTACTATTCCACAATTCAATGCACATATATGCCACACAAAGTTGAAGGGGATAGCCGCCATGGCAGCTCAGTTGGTAGAACATCGGACGCGTTATTCAAAGGTCGCAGGTTCGGTCCCTGGCCAGGGCAGGTTATTTTTATTCTCTTTTTTTACTTCATGATGACATTTTAAATACTGTGGGCATTCTTTACGCACTTCTCATTTATGCATTATCATAATCATCATCATCCGTGTGGGCCCCTGTTCTCATCTTCTACGGGTGTCCCCAAAATCATCATCAGGTGTGTGCGCACTCTGTATCAGACTGCCCGTTCACTGCTGATCCCTTGGCAAAATAAATTTTGACTCAATCAAGACGTCATACGTGGTGAAGGTAGATTTTCGGTCCTCGGTCCTCTCCCACCTCACTAGACTACCTGGAGCTGCATTCTGGCCGCCGATTGTGCCCCCCCCCCCTGTCTGGCAGCATGTCACGTAACGAGCCTGCCGGCGCTGCTGCCATCAATGCTGCCATGTTTCCCATGCGTCTTCAGCCTTGCCTCCCGTTTACGTACACAGCCACCAGCGTGATCCCCTCTCTCCGCCGGTCATCACGGGGAAGACGTGGAGGACTGGCTCGATGAGTACAGCCGCGAGTGTTGCTAATCGCTGGCATGATAGCGCCATGCTCCGTTACGTCTCTTTCTAGGTGACCGGTGTGACGAAGACGTGGTACTTCAACCACATGATCGACATACCCGATTGGGTGACCTTCAAGCAGCAGCTCCGTCACGTTTGCGGCACACCGGCCATTTGGTCCGCAGTGGCGTAGAGAACCGTCGACACTCGCCAACAACATTCCGGTGACTCGTACACGTCGTACATTGAGGACGTTCTTGCGCTCTACCGGCGGGCAAAGTTCATCTGTTCTAGAGTACAACAAAGTACGCCACATTTTGAAGGGTATAGACCCTGTTGGCTTCAACCCTGGTTGCTCAGAACCCGACAACCATAGCCGACGTCGTCATGACATGTCAGCGCCTCGATACTCTGGACTCAGTTCATCTACAACCAGACATAAGCGAATAATCTAACAGACCTCTTCGTGACCTCGTAACAGACATAATACGTAAAAAGTTGCAGAGCATGGATTTCTCGTCTTCTCCACCGTGTTCTCCACAGTCTACTGGAGGGGCATTACATGACAATATCAGGAGGAACAAACATTTCTGAACACTCCGGCTGACGTCCAGTCACCCTCATCTCGGCCCATACACACCTACGCGCAGGACGCTGCTATGCCTCCCAGTGACGTAAACACGACGTCGCCGCTGCCATCGTGAGCGTCGGTCACTGCTGGTTCTCCCCCGAACTTTCAATCGATCCCGCCTAACCCTTCCCCTGCACACCTCACCGCACACTCTTCAGGTGCTCTGCATGATTTCTACCCATTCCTCCTGGCGCTCATCTCACCCAGCTTGCTATTACTGTGGGTATCGTGGCCACATTTCTCGTTTCTGTCGCAAGTGCCAGCAAGACGAGTGCCGCGGTTACAACATGCGTAAACGAGATACTTTTTACTATCAATGTAAACGCCATTCATCACTGTGTGATGATTTATCATTGTGTGATGAGTGAAGTGGCCGTGCATGATCGGGAAGATCCGAATTGTGTTTGAAGTGCGCGCCACAAAGACAGTCGAAGAAGACGACGCAGGAAAATCAGGGTAGTGGGGTGGTGCGAAGAAGAAGGAGTGAGGCACACGTGGCTGGAAGAAAGAAGCAAGGTTGAAGAACCAGGGCGTGGGAGCAGTGACTCGTCGGGTTGCGGACTCGAGGTCTCAGCGGGCTCCCACCTGGGGCCATACCAGCCATCCTTGCAGTTCGGGCCTGGCGTGGGCGAAACGTCGCCAGGACCTTTCCGTCAGGCGAGTCCGGCACCTACGGCAGCGAGCGCCAGCCAGCGTTCGAGATAGGCATGGCAAACGCTATGCGAGCTCAGGGTCAACGACCTCCGCAGTGAGCCGCGTTCTTGGCCGCGGCTGTCATTGGACTTACCAGGCTACCCAAGCGTCGGCCTTGGTCAGCCACCACTGACTCTCTAACGCCTTCAGCCTGAGCGAGTTGAAGACGCAACAGTATAGTCTTCTGGCATTCCTCCTGAAGTTGCCGTTCTAACTCCATCTGCTCCATCTTCTCTTTCCTTGCTTCACGTTCTGCAGCCCTCTCTTCTCGAGCTCGAGACTCCCGTTCTTCTACGCAAGCCCTTAACTCAGCTCCCTCTAGCCCCATGCGCAACGCCAGTGCCATTAAATCCGAATTAATCTTTGATCTGTCTTTTTTTAGCAAAATTTAACCAGGGAACAGTAACTGTTATTGCAATAAACGGCTTCGTCCTGTCGCGGACGCCAATGTAACGAGCTGTATAGAAAGACAAAGCTCTAGACGAGACGCTCGTGTTTCTGTACGGAAACCTGCGATGACTCAATCGTCATCGGGCAGTAACGAGGCCGTTTATGCAATCACACAAAAAATGTATTTTCAAAAGACATGAAATGTCTAATAATAAATGAAGTAAGAAAAAAAATATAACATGCTTGGAATACTGGTGCGAGAGTCACAAGGGCATAAAAACAGAAAGAGTTCACCGGAGAGGAAGGCGGTGGTCAAGTCCCGGCAGCAAACTCAACGCTGGGAAGGGACGGCCGACGCTTGGGTAGCCTGGTAAGTCCAGTGACAGCCGCGGCCAAGAACGCGGCTCACTGCGGATGTCGTTGACCTGGAGCACGCATGGCGTTTGCCATGCCTATCTCGAACGCTGGCTGGCGCCTGCTGCCGTAGGTGCCGGACTCGCCTGACGGAAACGTCCTGGCGACGTTTCGCCCACGCCAGGCCCGAGCTGCAAGGACGGCTGGTATGGCCCCAGGTGGGAGCCCGCTGAGACCTCGAGTCCACAACCCGATGGTCACTGCTCCCACGCCCTGGTTCTTCAACCTTGCTTCTTCCTTCCAGCCACGTCTGCCTCACTCCTTCTTCTTCGCACCACCCCACTACCCTGATTTTCCTGCGTCGTCTTCTTCGACTGTCTTTGTGGCGCGCACTTCAAACACAATTCTATCTTCCCGATCACGCACGGCCACTTCACTCATCACAATCACCTACACACTGGTCTGCCTTTCTGCCCGCATCGACTGCACCTTGGAACAGCCGGAACTCCAGACGCCGTTCACCATCACCCTCTGCCGTTCCTCCTCCCGACTTCTGCCTGCCTCATTCGTAACTACCAGTCATTGAGAAAGCCAAGTGATGCAGTTTCTAGGGGAAAAAACTGCCTTCTGAATTAGGACTGATATTCCTCCACCAGGTCCATGCAACATGATTTCGGTGGTATTGGAAGGAGTGTACGTAGATGTTCTGGTGGACACGAGTGCGGAAATATCTGTTATGTGTGTTTATTTAGGCAATGTTTGAAAAAAGTGATGACCCCTACGATGGACCCACGTTGGTTGCTGCCTAGAGGTAAACCATTCGCCCTTCCACTTTCTGTACAGCTCGCGTTTTTATTCATGGTATCCGACACCACATTCAGTTCGCCGTTCTGACTGACTGTTCTCACCAAATAATTTTCGGGTGGGATTTTTGTTCTTCTGCCTCCACGGCTATTTGCTGTGGCCAACGCATCGTCCACCTCACCGTCACAGACTGCATGCTCAACGACGACCCCCAGAGGCCACTTCGTTAGACAGCTGCGGAAGATACTGAATTACTGCCAGGTCTAGAGAGAATTGTAACTATCACCTCCAAGGACATCGACCATGGCGACATCTTGTCTCACCATCATTTATTTGCGTCGATAAAGGCATTATTCTCGCTTCCAGTGTATTTAGGTTTCTCAATGGTTCCGCACTTGTCACTGCTGTGAATACAACGTCCAAAAAATGCTTCTTCCTCAATACACCGTGGGGGCCTGCGTGACAGATCCCGAGCCTGCGTGCGTCGTGCCACTTGGTGCCGTCTCCTCCAACAACAGCCCTAAAGATGAGCCTGCTTCTCCTTCCACATTTTTTGCAGCCATTAGCGACGACTTGACACCTTCACAGACGCAACAGCTACTTGTTTTGTTAAAGAAACACACAAGTTCCTTCGAAGTTTACTCCTAGACTTTGGGCTGCACTATTATTACAACGCATCGAATCCACACAGTCTGAACATTTGTTGTAAGCCACCGGCCTCCTGCTGAGAGAAAAATTATCAAAAAAAGCGTAACTGACATGCTCAAACGAGAGGTAATTCGCCCTTCATCTAGCCCTTGATCATTGCCTATGATTCTGGTTCGTAAGAAGGATGGCTCCGTGCACTTTTGCGTCTATTACAGGGCGGTCAACAAGATCACACGCAAGCATCTGTATCCAATGCCTCACATTGATGACGCCCTTGATTCTCTACTAGGCGCGAAATACTTTTGCAGCCTCGACCTGCGTTCCGTATACTGGCAAATTCCTATGCACAAAGAGAATAAAGAGAAAACGAAATTCGCGACCCCCGATGGGCTACACGATTTCAACGTTATGCAATTCGGGCGTTGCAACGCGCCCGCTATATTTGAGCGCATGATCGACACCGTGCTGCATGGCCACAAATGGAAGACCTGTCTCTGCTACTTGGATGACATCGTGCTTTTTTCGTCAACGTTTTCTCGGTACGTGCAATGTTTGTATATTATGACGTGCCTTTCCGCCGCTGGTCTCCAACTCAACACAAAGAATTGCCGTTTTGCCACAAAAGCTGTTACCCCACAGGGGCGCCTGCGCAAGTAGGCGTTTGGTGTGTAGCGACACCACGGACCCGAGCTAACGGAGGAGTTTCGACTCCCTCTCACTCTTAGCCGTGCGTGGCTGAGCCGTGTCCGGGGAATAGGGGATCCTGGGGGTTGAGCCGACGCCGGGTGATTGGACCTTTAAGGCCCCCCGGCAGAGGCAACACACCCCTTTGGCAACGGCTTCACGTACACAGTACCCCTGGGCTGACCCACCCAAGAGAAATCGGCAGTCACCTTTTCCTATCTTCTTCTCTCTCTCTCCATCTTCGTCTTTTCTACTACTTTTGATCTTTCCTGTGCTCTCATCACTTCTTTTTACTTCCACAATTCTCGGCGGCAAGGGTTAACCTGGTGTAGATATCCAACCTTGGGTAGATATTGCTACGTGCCAGCGCATGGAGTTGAAGAAGACAAAGCAGATAGACTGGCGCGAGCTAATCTGTGTGACTGCCGCTGCTCACCTAAGCAGCTGTAAATACATCGGTGACTACCCCTCTGAGTCAGCCTCCTTCTCGTAACATATTTGGTGGAGTTGTGCGATCCCCGTCTTCGCCACGGAACTCCGAAGCGGATGCTCCCTCGCGGCTTACAACATGACCACTGAAGACTCGGCTACATCTTCTCCGGTCGCTCCCCCTTCTGCCCGACCTGTCAACCCAGCGCCCGCAACAACTTTCGTGACGCTTCCCGCGCTCAAAGACCCCGGCGTGTTCTCTGGCAGTGAGGGTTCCGTCGTCGACCAGTGGCTACGCCTCTACGAACGCGTCAGTGCCACTTACAGGTCGGATCCCGCTCTTATGCTCGCAAACGTCATCTTTTATCTCGACGGAACCCCTCGTGTTTGTTTCGGCAACCACAAGCATGACATAACAAGCTGGGACAGCTTCAAAGCAAAGATCCGTGAGCTTTTCGGCAACATCTCCGGTCGTCGTGAAGCTGCGAAAAATGAGTTGTCGATTCGCGCACAATCTTCCATGGAGCCCTACATCGGTTACATTCAGGCTGTCCTTTCACTATGTCGCCAAGCTGACGAAAATATGTCCGAACCTGAAAAAGTTACGCATATCCTAAAGGGTATCGCCGACGATGCGTTCAACTTGTTGGTATTCAACAATGTGTCATCTGTTGATCAGATCACTCAAGAATGCCGCTGGGTTCCAACAAGCTAAAAGCAGACGCATCTCCCATCAGTTCCAGCGCCTCCCGAACACCACTGCAACGTCCTCGTGTCTCGACACATATCATCCACCAGACACCTGTGACAACTTCACGCGAATCGTCAGGCGGGAGCTTGAAGCGGCTGCTCTAGCTAAAGTAGGACCAACGTCTCCTGACTCTTCTCCACCGATTACGTTGCCTCTCATTCAAGCAGTCGTCCGGCAGGAACTCGCCAGCTTGGCAAATCGCCAGCTTGATAATTTACACTATCTCACCGCCTCCCCGCACCGACTACCAGCCCCGATACACGCCTGCACGTCCGTTCCCGACCGGCTCTCCCTCAACGTTCCGTAATCCGTCCGCATGGCGAACACACGATGACAAGCCGATCTGCTTCTCGTGTCACAGAATCGGGCACATTTCTTGCCATTGCAGAAGTCGCTGGGGTCCTCCTGCACAACCGTCCTCTCGTCCCTTTTATGCACGTCCTGCTTATCGCCATAAAACCAGCCGCGACCATTTTACCCACGAACCTGCTTTTGAACACCGCTACTCCCTCTCTCCATCCCCCCAACGTCGCCAGTCTCGTTCTCCACAGCCCCGCCGACCATCTTCCCCCGCCTTCCCGCGAGGTTCCCCGACGGAAAACTAAGCGTTGCAGCCCCCGGAGGTGGCGCTGCATCACTCGGACTGACCGAAAATCCTCTTTTGACGATACCGAAAAAACAGAACCTCATAGACGCACAAGTAGATGACGTACATGTCACTGCTCTTGTCGACACCGGCGCCCAACTTTCCATGATGACGAGTGATTTTCGCCACAAGCTCAAAAGGTTCTCACACCTGCGACCACCCAGTTCGTTCGTGTTGCGGATGGTGGAGTAGCATCTATCGTTAGAATGTGCTCCGCTCGTGTGAGCAATGCGGATCGACAAACAGTTGTTCTCTACACCGTCTTTCATAAATGCCTCCACGACGTAATCTTAGGCCTCGACTTCCTGTCTGCGCATTCTGCCCTCATAGACTGTTCGACCGGTACGCTTCGTCTACACGTGCCCGCAACAGAACCTCTTGCACAACTGCCGAGTCGCCTCTGCACAACGGGACACGCGCGCCTCCCTCCACAGACACTGACCTACATAGAGCTCGTCTCAATACCACCAGTTCCCGACGGTGACTATGTTGTGACCACTATCACCGATGTCCTCATAAGCCGTGGCATTACTTTACCGCACACCATTCTGTCCGTCGCAGGAACTTCTACGTGCCTCCCAGTTGTCAACTTTAGCTTGACACCTCAAGTTCTGCCACAAGGGATCTCTTTGGCATTGCTCTGCACCTTAGAAGACAATGCAGTAGATGTTTTCGCGATGGCCGCTCCTTCTGACCCCCACACTCAACATCAATCTGACACTTGCTCCAACAGCGCTATTACGTCGATGATTGCTTCAACTTAATGCCGCAGCAGAATGACTAGCTCCAATAGATTATGGTGTCCTACATCCACGTTTTTTATCTCAGCGGCCATTCGGTGGGGAGTCCTACTGTTATGACCCACCGCATAAACACTGTTAATGAGCATCCTATTCATAGACGTCCATACGGTGTGTCGGCGGCCGAGCGTCACATTATGTAAAGTTAGGTCAACAAAATGCTTGCCAAGGACATCAATGACCTTCCTGCAGTCCTTCGGCTTCTCCTGTAGTGCTAGTCTGCAAGAAAGACGGTGCATGACATTTCAGCGTTGATTATCGACACCTCAACAAAATTAACAAAAAAGACGTCTACCCTCTGCCACGAATAGATGATGCGCTTGATTGGCTCTATGGGTCCCACTATTTTTCTTCCATAGACCTTCGTTCCGGCTACTGGCAGATAGAGGTAGATTAAATGGACCGTGAAAAGACGGCATTCATCACCCCCGATGGCCTATATCAGTTCAAGGTCATGCGCCTCGGCCTTTGTAATGCTCCAGCCACCTTCGAACGAACGATGGACTTCCTGCTAAGAGGATTCAAATGGTCCACCTGTTTGTGCTACTTGTACGACTTCATCGTCTTTTCACCAAAATTTGAAACTCATATAGAGCGCCTCTCAGCCATCCTGCGAACTTTCCGTCGCGCTGGCCTGCAGCTCAACTCGTCCACATGTCACTTTGGACGCCATCAAATCACAGTGCTAGGCCATTTAGTAGACGCCAACGGTGTACACCCAGACCCAGAAAAAATCAGCGCCGTCAAAAACTTTCCTGTACCACAATCTGCGAAGGATGTACGCAGCTTTATTGGACTATGCTCCTACTTTCGAGGCTTCGCGAAACATTTTGCGCACATAGCGAGGCCACTTACGCAGCTTCTCAAGAAAGAAGTCCCATTTTCATGGGGCTCCGAAGAGGCTTCTGCGTTCTCGACTCTCGTCGCTCCTCTACCCTCCGATTCTGGCACAGTTCAACCCTGCTGCCCCTACAGAAATCCGTACAAATGCAAGTGGGCATGGCATCGGTGCAGTACTGGCTCAGAAACAACATGGCCATGATTGCGTTATTGCATATGCCAGGCGCCTACTATCCGCCCCTGAACCTCACTATTCGATAACAGAACGTGAGCGCTTGGCTCTTGTATGGGCGGTGGCGAAATTTCGACATTATCTATACGGATGCCAATTTTCGGTAGGTACCGACCACCACGCACTCTGCTAGCTCAACTCTCTGAAAGATCCATCAGGCCGCCTTGGTTGCTGGGCTTTGCGCATGCAAGAGTTTTTCTATTCGGTGTTCTACAAATCTGGCCACCTACATCGTGATGCCGATTGCCTCTCCCGGTACCCTTTCGACGATCCTGAGGACACTGACGAGCCCACGGAGAACTCTATCTTGTCAGTGTCCGACTTCCTTAATATTGGGGAAGAACAGAAGCTTGATCCAGAGCTGCTTGACATCATCAGCCGTATGGAATCCTCCACAAATGATGCTTCCGTCCGCTACTTTGTCATTCAAAAGGGTGTGCTATACCGTCGCAATTTCCGACCAGACGGGCCCGACCTTCTCATTGTTGTGCCTAAGCATTTGCGCCGCTGTGTTCTCACCGAACTTCACGACGCTCACACGGCTGGACATCTTGGCGTATCCCGCACGTACGAGCGCGTCCGGCGCCGTTTCTTCTGGCCATGCCTTGTTCGTTCGGTACGCCGATATGTTGCCACGTGTGACCTATGCCAACGTCGTAAGACACCGTCGCTGCTACCCGCTGTCCATCTTCAACCAATTGACATAACCGCGGAATCATTTTACCGTGTTGGTTTAGACCTGCTTGGTCCTTTTCCTACATCAACATCGAGAAACAAATGGATAGCCGTGAGTACAGACTACGCTACACGTGGAACCGATGTTGCTGACTTCTTGGTACGGAACGTTATATTGATTCATGGTGCTCCGAGACAGCTTCTCACAGACCGTGGCCGTAAATTTCTATCCCAAGTCATCGCCGACATTCGGCGTTCTTGTTCCACGCAACACACACTGACAACCGCTTACCACCCTCCAACAAATGACCTCACGAAACGATTTAACCGCATTTTAACAAATATGCTCGCTATGTACGTGGCGCCCGACCACCGAGACTGGGATCTTGCCTTATCCTACGCAACTTTCGCGTATAATTCATCCTGTCATGACGCAGCGGGCTTTTCGCCGTTCTACTTATTGTACGGAAGAGAGCCAACTTTACCACTGGACATAGTCATCTCAGCTCACACCTCGTCCACCAGCGAGTATGCCCGCGACGCGATTGCGAAAGCCGATCATGCCCATCAGCTCGCTCGCGCTCGGCTGATGGCGTCGCAAGCCAACCAATGCCGTCGGTACGATGCGGAACATAGAGACGTACATTTCTCTCCCGGTACCCTTGTTTTACTCTGGTCCCCTCATCGTCGGCTGGGCCTATTCGAAAAACTTCGGTCTCATTACACGGGACCCTACCGTATATTGCGTCAAGTAACACCTGTCACCTATGAGATCAGCCCCATCTGTCCATTATCATCTACGATGCGGCCTAGTGATATTGTACACGTCTCGCGGATCAAGGCCTACAAGAATGCGTCAGATAACGACCTTTAAAGCACCGGGACGGTGCCTCCGCCGCCGGGGGTCATGCTACGTGCGAGCGCATGGAGTTGAAGAAGACAAAGCAGATAGACTGGCGCGAGCTAATCTGTGTGGCTGCCGCTGCTCACCTAATGAGCTGTAAATACATCGGTGACTACCCCTCTGAGTCAGTCTCCTTCTCGTAACAGTATATTAGGTTATAGTGGCTATGTACGGCTGGCGCTTGCGTCTCCATCGCGTCTCGCAGCGTCCGCTTGTTGGGCTCGGTGGTGGGTGACTGGAATGGCCGCCGAATGAGCTACCGAATTTATGGGAACTCCTAGCCCTCTCAAAACCAATCACCCCTCCAAAAGGTGGCGTACCAATGCAATTTTCAAATTTCTTCCAAACAAGAAAGATAACTTCCCGAAATACCCCATCATCCACTGTGAAAGTACGGAAAAGAAAGCTAGAAGCATTTCACTTTTCCTTGCGTCCAGATGTCCTATAGAAACACTAGGCGCAGGATACAAAGCAACAAGGAGTGCCAGTGGTGGCCTATTACTCGAACTAAAAGACCACGCGCAATACCAGAGACTGCATAACCTTACATCAATTGGGGATCAGCCTATCACAATCACAGCACATCGAACCTTCAACACCGTGAAGGTTGTTGTATCAGATGGAGACCTGATGGACCTCTCTAGTGAGGAACTTCTAACTGGCTGGAAAGAAGAAAATGTCATTCAGGTGCAGCGTATCAAAATGAGAAGAGAAAATAAAGGAACCCCAACGAAACACATCATACTCCCCTTCGCATCTAGCACTCTCTCCACTGAAAAAGCAACAGGATATCCTAAACTGCCAGTCAGAACATACATACTCAACCCGCGGCGCTGCTTTAAGTGCCAGAGGTTCGGGCATGGCTCCCAGAGCTGCCAAAGACAGCTTACCTGCGCGAAATGCGGCACCAAAAAGCATACCACTGACGATGACTGTCAGTTACAAGTTCAATGCGCAAACTGTGAGGGTGACCATCCCGCATATTTCAGGTCATTCGTGGCCTGCAAAAGAGAAAAAGAAATAATAACCACAAAGTTTAAATTGAACATTCGCTTCCGTAAAGCGCGGCAGCGCGTTTCCCCGCATTTTGCTGGAAAAACATCGTATGCCGAATGGTGACAGAAGGGTCAGCACCACTTCGATTTTTGGCAATGCCTTGGACAACGCCTAGCGTGCAGAGGCAAACGCTACAAGCCCCCACGGGGGGAGCGGCCTGAGCTGCCCACCCTCTTTGAATACAGCCCCACCGAAGGCCCCTGTAAACCCCGGCAGCAGCCAGGGCACCACACTAACAAAAGGGGCGCCCTCGAACTCCAGCACGGTGGGGTTGAAGGCTCCGTTTGTCACGACGAAGCCTACAACGAAAAAAACATTGTCTGTCGTCTCTTCTGAGGCGATGGACACATCCTCTGCACCGGCGCAGACTGCGTCAAAGGAGCGCCGAGTTTTCTTCGACCGCTCTGAAAAAGACAAAACGGTACTTATAGGGCCTTTTAAAGGCTCTGTAAAATAAGTCACTTTTCTCTTTAGACATCAGCTAAATTCATTTCGTACACACAGCACTTCTTTACTTAAATAATGGAGACACAAATTACACGATGAAACATCAGAGGACTACTTCGAAACCTCGACGATGTCCATGAACTTCTACACAAACATTCCCCAAAAGTGCTGTGTGTACAAGAGACACACTTGAATTCCAAAAACATCAATTTTCTACGTCATTACGTAACATTCAGAAAGAACCGCAATGACGATGTAGCGTAATCTGGTGGTGTAGCCATTATAGTTGATCAGGGCGTAGCATGTACACATCTACTGCTAAAAACATGCCTTGAGGCAGTGGCTGTTCGAGCAGTTCTTTTGAACAAACTTGTCACCATCTGCTCTGTTTACATACCTCCACAGTAAAACACGAATTCCAGTCACTGATACATGAACTACCGGAACCTTATGTGGTCCTTGGGGACTTAAATGCACATAATGGTCTATGAGGTGAATCTCGCTGGGATGCACGAGGTCGCCTAATCGAACAGTTCTTTTTTCTTCGGGTGCGTGTCTGTTGAATAATAAAGAGCCAACATACTTTAGCCTTGCCAACAAAACCTACTCTTGCATAGATCTCAGCACTCTGTCCCCAACGCTTGTACCCCTACTTCAATGAAAAAAGATCAACAATTCTTTCGGAAGTGATCATTTCTCGATAATTCTAAGTACTTCACTAGAAAAAGGTCCTCCACATGTTTCCAGATGGCAGACAAAGCGGACTGGGAACAGTTTCACAACACTACTCGTTTAAGTTGTACTGACATATGTAGGTTAAATATTGATGAAGCTGTGCAGTATTTCACAGCTTTTCTTACTGCTGCAGCCGCCAAGTGCATACCGCAAACATCTGGTATGCCTGGCAAGTGACGCGTCCCTTGGTGGAACACTGAGTGTCGCAATGCGCGAAAGGAGCAGAACAGAGCATGGAGGTTGCTTCAGAATTTACTGACAGGCGAAAATCGTGACAGCTTTAAAAAAAATAAAGTTTCAAGGCAGGAGAACGCGTCGGCAGGCCAGAAGAGAAAGCTTGCACAAGTTATTATCAGGGATAAATTCATATACACAAAAGGCTAAATCTAGAACATGGTTCGTAGGATAGCTGGAAGACAAGTACATTCACTGCCACTCGTTACCACACAAGATGACAGCCTGGAAGAACAGGCAAACTTCCTCGGTGCTCACTACGAGCAGGTGTCTAGCTCATCACACTCTACTGAAGCTTTCCAAAGGTATAATGCAAAGACAGAAAAGCAGAAACTAGAATACAAGTGTACAAACTACGAGGTATACAACCAACCTTTCAACTTAGCTGAGCAACAAACGTCACTAATCTCCTGCAGTAATCCTGCCCAAGGCAACGACCGCGTCGTGTATGAAATGTTGAAAAACCTGCCGCTCGAAACGCGAAAAACATTACTCTCCTTATACATTGCTATCTGGTTTGCTGGCGTCATCCCTGCTTCCTGGAAAGAGGCTATTAATATTCCCCTATTAAAAGAGGGCAAGAACCCTTCCTCAGTTTTAAATAATAGGCCTATCGTACTTGCAAGCTGCCTTTGTAAACTTTTTGAAAAGATAATAAACCGCCTACTTTTACATCTCCTTGCAACACATAGTTTGCTCGACCGATTCCAGTGTGAATTCCGTGAGGGTAGATCCACCACCGACCATCTGGTGCGTATCGAGGCGAAGATCCGAGACGCTTTCGCCCACAAACAATACTTCCTCTCTGTGTTTCTTAATATCGAGAAGGCTCACGACACAACATGGCGTTTCGGCATAATAAGAGACTTGTCCCACCTGGGTGTGTGCGGTAGAATGTTTTTTATAATCGTAAGTTACTTGTCCAATCGAACATTGCGTGTCCATGTAGGCAGTGTTCTCTCCCAAACATTTGTCCCAGAAACGGGAGTACCGCAAGGTGGTGTACTTAGTTGTACACTTTTTATTATCAAATTGAATTCCTTGCACCTGTCCATCCCCTGCAATATGTTCTATTGTACATATGTCGACGACGTTCAGCTTGGCTTTAAGTCAAGCAACTTGGCAATATGTGAGCGGCAGGTTCAGCTGGGTTTAAACAAGGTTTCCAAATGGGCAGATGAAAACGAATTCCGACTTAACCCCAAAAAAGCATGTGTGTCTTGTTCTCTCAAAAGAGAGGCATGCTCTCAGAACCTGACATTCGACTGAACGGGGAATGTCTGTCTGCTAAATCCAAGCACACATTCTTAGGTCTAACCCTAGAAAACAAGTGGACTCTCATACCACACATCAAGTTTTTAAAAACAAAATGCCTAAAAGCCATGAATATTCTAAAGGTAGTGTCACGTACCACGTCGGTTAGTCACAGGCAATATCTCATAAATTCGTATAAAAGCCTTATTTGAACCCGCTTAGAATATGGGGCCGTCGTTTATCAGTCAGCAACTCCAAGTGCTTTGAGGATGTTGGACCGCGCGCATCATTTGGGCATTCATTTTCCTCCGGGGCTTTCCGCACAAGCCCTGTGGAAGCCTGTTTGTGAAATCGCATGAGTGGTCACTCCACTTACAGAGAGGTTACACATCTTTTGTGTACTACGTCAAGGTGAACGCAAAGAGCACCCCTTTTATTTCACAATCAATAATCGGTCTTATCCTGCCCTGTTCCACAGCCGTCCTTCAATGAGGCAGCCTTACTCACTTCCTGTGAGAGGGCTCGCTGAGGAAACAGATGTACCACATCTGTAACACTGTTTGATGGCTCCTGCCGCAGATCTACCGCCGTGGCAGTGGCAGCTTATAGAGTGTGACATATCTTTTGCGGAAGTCACAAAAAATGCACCTGTTAACCACATCCGCACATCAAACAAATAAAACTACAACGCGCAGCGATATACACAGATTACCTAAGGGTGGTAAAAGCCCTCAAAATCCTGAAAAAACACAAACATTCCGTTCTTGTATCTCTTTACTCATTCATATGCACGGTATACGCACTCACAGCATGTCGTAGTGTGCTGGGTGCCAGGACACCGCGAGTTAGGAGGAAACGAATTGGTGGACCACTTGGCTGTATCTGCCCAAAACAACGCTGCTACAAATACATCCATACCTGTCCCTGCGCTTGACCTGAAGCCCTTCCTTCGATGGAAGCTTAGGTCGTGTCGTAAGCGGCTATGGGTTAGACAAACACAAAAGAAATACATATAATAAACCAATGCTTATACAAAGATTAGATTAGATTACAAATAGGACACACACACAGCACACATGCATATTTGTTGACTGGCGGCGAGCAACCCATCTGTGAGAGATGTGGGGAACCGCTTACGGTTTTTCATATACTTCTTCAGTGCAATGAGTTGGACTCTCTAAGAAATAACCACTCTTTAGTACCCTACCGACAGCAACTCCCATTACATTCAGTCATGTTCATCGGTAGAGATCCTCTTTTTAAGCTTGAATCGCTGTTCATGTTTTTAAAAGATGTAGATAGCTTTCACTGATTATTTCAAGGTGATCCGTAGCACGACCTCTGTACAGATGTCGAGGCTGCGGTGGTTCCTTTGAAGACAGCACCTGCCTCGCTGCCCTTGGGCTCAAGCGCATACATTGACGAGACATTTGTGTTAACCTCATTTTCTCAATGTAGTTTCTTCACCACAAACACTGTCTTTTACTTCCGCAACACATATTTCATGTCACATTCATCATTTTAAATGCTTCTATGTTTTAACCCACCTTAGGGTGCGGAATTTTAGGCCTTTTTCCAACCATGAAACATTATCATAGTTCATATCCTGTACCTATTGCATAAAATCATGCACCCTTGCCATTTTATAAACATTTTTCATGGCGCTGTTTGGCCAAGTATGGCCCTTGCGCCATTAAAACTCATGTATCATCATCATCATAACAAACGCTATCAAGGTTTTAGGCCACGTTGTTACCAAAGACGGTATTCGGCCAAATCCAGACAAAATTGCTGCGGAGCTTCGCTTTCCGCGCCCCGAAAGGCCGAAGGAGTTGCGAAGTTTTTTTTTGTTTCGCCTCCTATTTTCGTCGATTTATACGAAACTTCGCATCAATAGCTGCTCCACTGCAGCAGCTTCTTGTTTCGACGTGCCCTTTTTGTGGTCGGAAGAATGTCAAACGGCTTTCGACCTGTTAAAGTGTGCTTTCACATCCAAACCTGTACTCCGCTACTTTGATGAGGCTGCGCCGACTTTCCTACACACGGACGCTAGCGACCGCGGTATACGTGCCGTTCTGCTCCAGCGTGGCACCTCTTCTCAGGAGAGAGTAGTTGCATATGCTAGTAGAGTGCTAACCCTGATCGAGAAGAATTATACCACGGAGGAGCAGGAGTGCTCAGCTGTGGTCTCGTCAGTGCAAACGTTCCGTCCCTATCTCCACGCCCGTCATTTCACGATTGTTACGGACCACCACGCCCTATGCTGGCTTTCCACGTTGAAGAACTTGTCTGGACGCTTGGGTCCGTGAATTCTACATTTACAGGAGTATGACTTCGAAATCATTTACAAGTCAGGTAGAAAACACCCAAACGGTGACGCCCTTTCGTGCTGCCCGCTATCAATTACCAAGCTCAGCATCGGTCAAAGTTCGGCCATTACTTCTACTGCAGTGCGTGCGCTCGCCTCAATAGACCAGCTATTATTGCACGATAAGCGCACACTTCACTCTTGCCAGTTGTCTGATCCGTACTGTAGGCGTATTATGGACCAGCTCACAGGCGCTTCCAATCTACCTAAAGCACGCCACCGTCGCCAACTCTTGCGATTTAAGCTGGAGAATAAGACCTTGTACCATCACATCTACCACCCTGATTGTCAACGCAGGGTTCCCATGTTACCACACTCTCTTCGACTTGACGTTCCTGAAGCCTTCCACGATGACTTGACTGCCGGACAAAAAACCTCACGACCGCATTCGAAGTCGCTTCTACTGGCCCGGTATTTCTACTAGCATGGTGCGCTACGTTGGTTCCTGCGTTCCGTGCCAGCGTCATAAAATCCAGATATCTGCACCAGCCGGGCCTCTGCAGCCAATTCCGTGCCCCGCAACGCCATTTGAGGTTGTAGGTATCGACGTTAACAGCCCTCTTCCCGTCACCTCTATTGGCAAACTAAAGACAGTGACCACCGTAGACCGCTTGATTCACTACGCGGAGACGTCTGTGCCAACTGCCTTTGCTTTGGAAGTTGCCGACTTTGTTCTGCACGCCATCATTCTGTGCCACGGTGCCCCTCGTGCATTGCTGAGTAACCGTGGAAGAGTGTTCCTGTCAGATGTGCTAGATGTGGTATTGCGCTTCTCTGGAATAACACATAAGACAGCTTCAAGCTACAACCCTCAGACCGAGAGGTTTCTCCATACTTTTGCTGGTATGATAGCGGTCTACATCAGTCCGGATCCCAAAAACTGTGATACTCTCCTACTATTCCTCACCCATCCCTACAACATGACCGTTCAGCGCAACGCCAGTTATTCACCGTTCTACCTCGTTTATGGACTTCCCGTACTTTCTCCCTCGACGTTTTCTTTTTCAACAGTGACGTCAACTCGTCTCCATCTACCACTGAGTAATACATTTCAGAACTAGCCTGGTATCGCGATCGTGCTCGTATCAACACGGAAGCGCTACAGCAAGGTCAAAAAGTCATTTATGACGCATCCCATCGCCTTGTATTTTTCTGATCTGGTGACGAGGTGCTCCTGTTCACATCAATTTGTACACCGGGTCTGTGTGACAAGTTTCAGCCACACTTCATTGGGCCTTACATAGTTATCGAACAGACTTCACCCAATAAATATCATGAGCCCCACTTATCGTCCCAACAGACCACCGTCATCGCAACACAGAGATCGTGCACGTGCCTCGCACGAAGCCCTTCAGGCGACCTTCTATACCACCTCGACTTGCTATGGCCAGGTTGGCAGCTTCGATCTGGGGGGAATTAGTGTGGGCATTCGTTATGTGCTTCTTTTCATATATGCATTATCATAAGGATCGTAATACGTCTGGGTCCCTGTCCTCATCTTCTCGGGGTGTCGCCGCAATCATCATCGGGTATGTGCGCGCTTTGTCTCATGCTGCCCATTCGCTGCTGAGCGCTTGACTGAATAAACGCTGTCTCAACCCAGACGTCATAATACTTCCAAAATTATCCCTTATACTTTCCTTAACATCATTGTCGGTTAGTTCTCAATATTATTGTGTCTAGCAAAAAACAAGCCTTTAAACGTACATTTCAATTCTTCTTGCAAACTTTATGGTGCGGAAGTTCCTAACAAGGTACCTTATAATCTGTAGAGACAAAAATAATGTGCCAGTGTCCGAGTTAGCTCTTTCAGTGATTACAACTAAGATAAATGTTGAAGAAGAATAAATCATTCTGCCACTTGCATAAAGAATTGCTACAGAACATTGGGCTGGATGCACTTTGTTTTCTTTGAATTGAGCTATCTTGAATTCTATTTTTATACAATATATGGGCTAAACATGACAGTATCACTCGCTTTATTGCCACAAAGAATATACAGCGAGCAATGTTATGAATGCGAAGTTGCATAAGGATAAGGTGAAAACTGCTCCCTCAACGAGGCTATACATGGAGCAAAGGGTGCAGGCGTCATTCCAGCTGCCCGTCCTTGTCAATTCGAGCTGCTTTCACCTCGTTCTTATCAACTAACTAGATTGAGTTATGTTGTTCTAGTGCATAAAGATGCTCCACGGGAAACAAGGTTAGTCTCAAACTCTTTGGGTGTCTTTCAACATATATGGTGCCCGGTTCAAGAGTTTATGCAAACCAGATCGTGTAAAACATGACAATCGTTTAACCTAATAACGTGGCTCAAAGCATACAGTAGTAATTGGGACCGCATATCAATTCTATAGTAGCTGTTTTTCCCTGCATTATGAAGCTTACTGGTCTGAGTGTATATTCATGTAGTGAAAGAAGAGCATTTTCGGGCCGCGGTTTCTTTTTGTTTTACATGGCTTCCATGGGTACATAGAATGATAACGCAGAAAGTGCTGGAAACGTTTTAATATTTTCGGATATCTGACTGCTATGATGTGTCACACAACACAGACGGCAAACAGTGGCAGGTCAGCACGACAGCTTTATATGTTTGTACACTGCAGTTTGCTGCGAAAGCATGCATTTCACGTGCTTGTGATAAGCACATATTTTGTACTCTTTGTCACAATGGCAGTGCTGCTTTTTAAGGGTTGACTCCTCTGCGTAGGCAGCACAGAATAATGTTGGCACAGGTATAATGGATATATGCTGTAACTTTTGCCACTATATTTAGTACGTTAAAGCATCAGACTATTTGCAGTAAACAGACAGGCTGCATGACATGCTGAATTTTTGAATTTTTAAGGGCAGTTTTAAAAGGAAATGTCACTCATGTTGCAAAAAAATGCAGTTCAATTCACGAATTTTGATTTCCAACTCCAATCACACATTCTGGCGACTTGTGAGTCTCTTTAAAAAAGAAATCCTAATCAAAATTTTTACCGGGGGTTGGTATTGATGTTGAATTTCGTGCATTGCTCATGAGTAGAACGACAGACTTGTGTGCTTCAACAAACAACACCTTGCAGGCTTTTTGCATTCGTGCTCTACTCTTGAGTATTGCCTGTGATTGATGAGGAAATCTTTGCATATTTTTTAGTATCGTTGCACGATCAGTGTCAGCTTAAGCAATGCCATGAAAGCAGCCCACAGTGTCCAGCTAATGTTGTTTCCGTGAGTTGCTGTAGTTATGGTTATGCTGAATGATCTTTCTTTATATACGCTAGATAACAAACTTGCTCTTTTAGAGTCAAGTGCATCTTCCGATCGATCGTAAATGTTTGGATATGCGAGGCGTTAAGTTTTAGAAGAGATTCCTCAGTGTGCCACAAGAAAATGTGTGTTCTGCGAAAATTTGTATATCATTATCGGCAACTCCTAAAGCCTCGTCTACAACTTTGTGCAGGTTGATCTTGAGCAGAAAAGGAGGAGTGGCAGCAGCCCCCAGAACAGAGCAAGCACCCTCTAAGCTCCCCAAGGAAATGTGTCAAGAGCAGCAAAGTCACTGTATGGCATTGAAAACCATTGGAAGAAGTGCCTTTACCAGTACACTGTGCTGCTCTTTCATCACGGAAGACGAAGGTGACAACTCCAGGGAACTTCACGCTGTGTATTGTGAGTGCTTAAATGGTATTGTTTTTGTCCAGCCAGCCACCAAGAAATCATGTGTCAGATTCAGCCGGGATGGTAAGAGGAAGTCGGGCCGACGTGTTTGGACATTTGTCTAGCCAAGTAGTGCCAATTTTCGCAATGGTTCTGTCGGGTTTTCTCCACAAATGACAGAAGCTTCATCATCTTTGTAAATGTACAGATGTGTCAGAGAAGATTAGCTGCATTACTTCTTTCTATAACTGATAGCCTCCAACTTAATTCATTGTACAAGAGTTTTGTTCCTCACTTATGGGTGTTAAGCCCTCCACAAAAAAATGCTTCATATCCACTTACAGAAGGCCCCAAGGCCTTACTTGTAGGTTCTTTCAGCTTCTTTTCATAAGCACTTTGTTTGGGTAAACATGAACATTTTAAACATGTACAGCGAAAAATTAGAGTGGCCGGTCGTTTTGTGGTTATCATGTTTTTTGCAATATTCTTGAGCACGTTGTGCATTGCGTTGTCAATATGGTTATTGTGCATAATAGACATTGCGCAGTCTCAAGCGACTTCAAACACCACATCGTAGTATAAAAAGCCTGGAATAAATCTACCAATAATTTTTATGAACACAGCTGCTAAATTTTATGCATGATACATCAATAAATTTTCGTGCGTATTCATCAATGTAAGGTCGTCTTAGTGTTATCCAAAATGAAGATGAGAGTCGACAGATTGGAACATATAGTGGGGCAATCAGAGGGAACAGTGGAAGTGCCTCAAACAGGTTGGCCAATGTTACGATTGGATGATCTATTTTTGTAGAAGTCACCTTGTCATCCTTGGCGTGTTAGTTTAAATGGGGTTAGTAATGACGTCGTATTTTGGTGTAGGCGTGTGTGCCTGTTGGTAATGTTCATCTGAAAAGAAAAAAAAACATATAAAGCAGAAGAGTGCAGCCCTCGCTTCCTTTCAAGTTAGGTTGCGGTGATACGAAGTTTTCTCCCGTCGAAGGTTGCGGGTAAGGCAAGCAAAAAAAAAAGTTGAATAAAAGAAAAGAAAAAAAATAACAAAGAAAAGGGGGATGCAAAGTAAAAGTAGTGTGCTACACCGCTCCTTTCCTTTGTTCGTTATGCAGCGGCCACCACTTTGTAGCACACAGATTCTATTTTGCATCCCCCTTTTCTTTTTTCTCTTTTCTTTTTTCACCCTTTTTTTACATTTTCATTGTCCTATCTAGTGCATGAATCAATGACACACGGCTTTGCTATCGCAAACATGCCTATGTGGTGTTGGATTGAACAGTGCATTGAACTTCATATAGTTTGATTAGAGGTTCATGAGTCTTGCACTAAGTGCTTCCTGTCTATCACCACACATGATCAAATGAAAAGTTTGCGTTTGACTCTTAGTATACTGGTACGTAGCTTGTGTCTTGGTTTACTCAAAACGAATGTTGGTTTGCTTCTGTTCATGGTAATGAATTTATCCAACATGAAAATATCTTGCCTTGTGAACGTTGTCAGACCTGCCTTTCTATATTTTGCTATGCAGACATTGTAAGTAAGGATGGCAGTAACAGAGAGGTGATAGTTTGAGATTCAGAAGAATAAATACTGGCAGTGAGGCAATTCTACATGAAACATCTAAGCCATTTTGCCAACCATCCTAATTGCTGAAAACATCCAGCAAAATGCTAAAATATATCGCAGAGAACGAAATATTAGGTCACCTTGGTGCCTTCTGCAATTTCCAGGATGCTGTCTGGGTGTTGTTTGTAGAAACAAAGTACAAAAATACTGCCTCCTATTCACCAAATTTGGTCTAGGTATTTGGTAAAGGTGCTTGTGTGTAGTGCGTGAAGCTCAGTAATAATAGCGCAATTTTCTTCGCGACATCGAAAGCAAGAGAGCAGTCCTCTTTATATGGCCAGGTATGTGATTACACTTTTTGTTTTGAAGAAGAAAACTATTTTTGAAGTTTCCTGATGATGGATGTTTTCGCATTTGATATACGACAGGTTCTATCCCGAAGTTTCCCATGGCCCTCAATAGGAGACTTCAAAAATCAATTTCATCACTGAAACAAAAATTGTATTGATAAAACTTGCCATATAAAAAGAACCGTTTATTTGCTATCAATTTACACATAAAAGAAATTTTTATTTAGACAACCGCATAATGCGAATCCGTGGTCCATGGTTCAAATCCCGGTGCCGCGAAGTTCCCAACTGGATAAAAAAAATCCGCGTAGTGATGGAACTGCATTACGAGGCCTGGGGTGCGGCCTCACCGGTAACCACCGCCGGGAACGCACTCCCTCATCAGAGAAGGATTGGCCGCCCTGGTGCAGTATCTGGCCACTACCTCCCACATGCATACGTCAAATAACTCACGGCCCTCAGTTCCCAGCAGCTGCGAAGCAACTGACCACGGCGGCGGTCTGATCTGCCACGCAGCAGAGGGTGCTAAGAATCTCTGGTTCCGGACAGGCCGCCATTGGAACCTGAACTTAGCAACGTTTAACGCTAGAACCTTATCTAGTGAGGGAAGTCTAGCTGTACTACTCGAGGAGCTAGATGGTGTTAAATGGGATATAATAGGGCTCAGTGAGGTTAGGAGAACAGATGAAGCCTATACGGTTCTACAGAATGGGCACGTTCTTTTCTATCGGGGCTTGGCTGACAGAACAGAACTGGGAGTGGGGTTCCTGATTCACAGAAACATAGCTGGCAACATAAAGGAATACTATACCATAAATGAAAGGGTGGTAGGTATCATAATTAAACTGAATAAAAGATACAAGATGAAGGTGGTACAGGCTTACGCGCCTACATCCAGCCATGATGAGGCTTCAGTTGAAAGCTTCTATGAAGATTTGGAATCGGCAATGAGTAAGGTAAAAACACAGTATGCAATACTGATGGGAGACTTTGATAGAAATGTAGGGAAGAAGCAGGCTGGAGACCAGGCCGTAGGAGATTATGGCATCGGTACTAGAAACTCCAGGGGAGAGCTACTAGTAGAATTCGAAGAACGCCATTATTTACGGATTTCGAATACCTTCTACCGAAAACGAGGAAACCGCAAGTGGACATGGAGGAACCCTAATGGTGAAAATAAGAACGAAATAGACTTTATAATGACTGCACACACAAGAACCGTGCAGGATGTGCAAGTGGTTGGCAAGGTACCATGTAGTGGCCATAGAATGGTACGGTCTCGAAATCGCCTACGCTTGAGAAAGGAACGACAGAAACTGATACGCAAGAAGCCAATCAATGAGCTAGCACTGAGAGGGAAAGTACAGGAATTCAGAGTCTCGCTTCAGAACAGGTACTCGGCTCTTAGTGAGGAAAACAACCTTAGCACAGATACAATGAATGATAATCAGACGAGTATCATTACGGAGTGTGCAGTGGAAGTTCGAGGCTGGGTAGTTAGACAGGACACTGGCAAGCTTTCCCAGGAAACGAAAAATCTCATTATGAAGCGTCAAATCGTGAAAGTCTCAAGTACAACAGACAAAATAGAACTGGCAGATCTTTTGAAGTTGATCAATAGGCGTAAGGTATCCGACGTAAGAAGGTATAACATGGAGAGAATTGAACACGCTCTCAAAAATTGAGGAAGCATCAAAGCAGTGAAGAGGAAACTTGGGATAGGCAAAAATCGTATGTAAGCACTAAGGGACAAAGAAGGCAAAATAACTACCAATATGGATAGGATAGCTGAAATAGCGGAGGAGTATTACAGAGATCTGTACAGTAGCCGGTACAACCAGGACTTTAATACTATAAGTACTAGCAGTAACCCAGATGACACCCCAACAAGTCAGAAAAGCTCTGGAGAGCATGCAAAAAGGCAAAGCTGCTCGTGAGGATCAGAAAACATCAGATCTGCTGAAGGTGGAGGACAGATTGTGTTAGAAAACTAGCCACCCTGTTTACGAGGTGTCTACTGACGGGAAGAGTACCAGGGTCTTGCAAGAACGCTAACATCATCTTAATACATAAGAAAGAAAATGACAAGGACTTGAAGAATTATAGGCCGATTAGCTTGATCTCTGTAGTATACAAGCTATTTACAAAAGCAATTGCTAACAGAGTAAAGAAAACATTGGAATTCAACCAACCAAAGGAACAAGCAGGATGTCGAGCAGGCTACTGAACAGTGGACCACATTCACACTATCAATCAGGTAATAGAGAAATGCTCAGAACATAACCAACCACTATACATAGCCTTCATAGATTACGAGAAGGCGTTTGATTCAGTAGAAATATTAGTCGTCATATAGACACTGCAAAATCAGGGCGTCGATGAAGTATATATAAACATCCTGGAAGAAATCTACAGGGGATCAACTGCTACCATAGTGCTTCATAAAAAAGCAACAGAATACCAATAAAAAATGATGTGAGGCAGGGGGACGCAATCTCCCTAATGCTATTTACCGCGTGCTTACAAGAGGTTTTCAGAAGCCTAGCTTGGGAACAGTTAGGAATAAGAGTTAATGGAGAGTACCTTAGTAACCTGCGCTTCGCCGATGACATTGCGTTGCTGAGTAATTCAGAGGACGAATTGCAACTCATGTTTACGTAGTTAGACAAGAAGAGCAGAAAGGTAGGTCTTAAAATGAATCTGCAGAAAAGAAAGTAATGTACAATAACCTTGCAAAAGAGCAGCGCTTCTAGATAGGTAATAGTGCACTTGAAGTTGTGAAAGACTATGTCTACTTAGGGCAAGTAATAATGGCGGAGCCGAACCACGAGATTGAAGTAACTAGAAGAATAAGAATGGGGTTGAGCACATTTGGCTAGCACTCTCAAGTTATGACAGGTAATTTGCCACTATCCCTAAAGAGAAAGGTATATAACAGCTGTATCTTGCCGGTACTTAGCTACGGAGCAGAAACCTGGAGACCTACAAAGAGGGTTCAGCTCAAATTGAGGACGACGCAGCGAGCAATGGAAAGAAAAATGGTAGATGTATCCTTAAGAGACAAGAAGCGAGCAGAGTGGATTAGGGAACAAACGGGGGTTAAGGATATCATAGCTGAAATCAAGAAGAAGAAATGAACATGGCCCGGGCATGTAGCGCGTAGACAGGATAAGCGCTACAGGATAAGCGCTGGTCGTTAAGGGTAACTAACTGGATTTCCAGAGAAGGAAAGTGGGTTAAAGGGAGACATAAGGTTAGGTGGGCAGATGAGATTAAGAAGTTTGCGGGTATAAATTGGCAGCAGCAAGCACAGGACTGGGTTAACTGGCGGAACATTGGAGAGGCCTTTGTCCTGCAGTAGACGTAGTCAGGCTGATGAGGATAGTGCAAATTGCATCTCAATGTGAACAAGAACGATGATATAGAGAGGTTTATAATCTAGACCTAACAATATTTTTAACAATAAGTTTTTCGTGAATTATACCTTCTGTGGAGTAAGTACTTATTGCTCAAATATTCATACAAAGTGCTGTATTGCCATTAAAAAATGAAACAATAAACAGTTTAGCTGAATTATTCAAAGCCTATGTGGCGGGAAAATTGCACTAATATTACTCAGCTTCAAATACTTTAAAGAAGCACATTTTACTTATTAGGTAAATCAAATTTGATATGGCAGAAAAAACGGTACTTTTTAATTTTTCTCGCAAAGAACGCCCACACGACAATCTGCGAAGTTCTGAAGGTACCTACGTGACCACAATTTCTTTCTCTTTAAAATATTCTAGCAAATAACTATTTTTAAAAGAGTAAATTAGCACTATTTTTTAAAACTATGTATCTGTGATGGTAACCAGGCAGTATGGCTTGGATGTTTGGTGTAGAATGGCCCAGTGACAAAAACAACAAATGCCTGAGCATCCTTTGACGCTCGAGCAGTTTTGAAAGCTTTTTCTTATTAGCAGCAATTGAATTAAGCCCTTGTCTCCACGCATAGGCACAGAAACAAACCACAAGCAACCGAAGTAGTCCTATGAGTCGTCCAGTTTCGCTGTTCCAAGGCTTGTGCAGCCTAATTAAGTGCAAGCTCCACCATTCTTTTTTTAAATTCAGATTCAACCAAAAGATTTCTGAAGCACAGTGAATTTTCAGCTAAATAGTATCTCACCAGTTGCTTAGATACAAAGCGGCCAGTAGACGTAAAAATACCATTACAAAGGCATTGTAGGTACTTACATTGTAGGTCTGCTTTATTTTTTGTGTGTGGTGCTTTGCCTGAATGCTGTGCGTTTTGCGGGTATAGTTCGTTGTCTAGTGAACATTTTTATTTTCTTTGTTTATTTATTTGATACTCTCAACCCCGTGCTTGGGGTAATTACAGGGAAGGTGACGCAAAGTACATAACGTTCGCACAAAAAAGAAAAATTCAAAAGCACATATAAGTACGAGATGAATAACCAACAATAAAAATAAGAAAGAAACAACAGTGACTACACACATAAAAATCAACGAATAAGTGCTAACAAGAGACTTAAGCACGCATCACTAAAAAGAAAACCCTCCAATGCATTTTCAAATTACACTGTTGTTGTTTGTCGCACAACCGCATTGGGTAAACTATTTCACATATCTATTGTGTCTGTGAAAAAGGAGTGGCGGAAAGCATTCATGCGTTTGAAATAAGGTTGAATTGCTCTACTATTATTAGGACGATCACATTGACTTCCAGGGGGCTGAATATATAAATCCTTTTTCATCTTTGTTTGCCCGCCCATAATATTAAAAGAAATCTGAGGCGATGTTTTCGCCTGCGATATTCCAAAGACTCAAGCTCACAGGACTTTAACAAAGCTGTGACTGAGTGTGTGCTTCGGTATCTACCGCAAATGATACGGACTGCTAATTTTTGTATTCTTTCAAATTTTGTCCACAACACCTTCTGGTAAGGTGACCATACAATACTAGCGTACTCTAAGACAGGACGTATGAATGTTTTGTAAGGAGTTAGTTTTACATCTGGTGTGGCACGTTCCAGTTTCTTTAGAAAATACAGTTTTTTTGTTTGCCTTAGAACATATGTTATCGATATGCGAGTGTCATTTCAATGTGTGAATAATACTAACTCCTAGGTATTTGAAACAATCGGCATTATTTAAAGGGTGACTTCCGATGTGATACATGAATGACGATTCCCGCCCACTAGATTGAATATGCATAAATGTCGTCTTTCTATAGTTTATTTCCATGTCCCATAATATACACATCTGATTTAATGCTTGTAAGCACCTGTTCAGATTAATTTGGTCACCTTCGCAAGTAAATGGGGAATAAATCAAGTAGTCGTCTGCAAAAATTTTCATTTTAATGGTAGCCTCAACTATGGAACATATATCAATAACAAATATCAGAAAAAGAATAGGTCCTAAAACAAATCCTTTGGGAACGCCCGAGTACATGGCCAGTGGTCTTGAAGTGTAATTTTCAATTTTTACAGCCTGTTAAAGTACGGATAAATAGGCCTCTATCCAATTTAGGACTTCTTCGCTTATTCCTAATCTTTCAAGCTTGAAAGGTAATTTACGATGAGAGACCTTATCTAAGACTTTCCTAAAATCGACACAATTACGATCAGTCTGCAGAAGGGCATCGCTGTTTTTATTGAAATCATGGAGGATCAGCTAATTGTGTCACATTAGAAAGACCATGCCGAAACCCATGTTGGGTTGCACAATGTAACTGGTTAGAATCAGGAAAAGTAAGAGTATGTTTTGCTAATACATGTTCTAGAACTTTACAGCAAACTGACGTAAAGGTAACAGGCCGGTAATTGTTTACTAACGAGTGGTTACCATTTTTAAAAATCGGAATTACAACTGCATTGCGTCAGTCTTGTGGAAGTGATCGCGTCTCAACCAATTTCACAAATATTATTTTTAAATAAAACCAGACCCATACTGCGTATGCCCCGCCGCGGTGGTCTAGTGGCTAAGGTACTCGGCTGCTGACCCGCAGGTCGCGGGTTCAAATCCCGGCTGCGGTGGCTGTATTTCCGATGGAGGCGGAAATGTTGTAGGCCCGTGTGCTCAGATTTGGGTGCACGTTAAAGAACCCCAGGTGGTGGAAACTTCCGGAGCCCTCCACTACGGCGTCTCTCATAATCATATGGTGGTTTTGGGACGTTAAACCCCACATATCAATCAATCAATCATTCTGCGTATCTCTTGAGAAACTCTGTTGATAGATTATCCGGACCACTTCTTTTCTTCGCATCTAGCTCAAGCAGTAACTGAAAAACACCTTCGTGGTTGATAATAACAAGTTCCATTGCGGTTGTTGCACTGTTACTGATGAATGCCCCTATCTTATCGCCTTGGTCTACTGAGAAAACGGACTGAAAGAAGTGAATAAAAGTATCTGCTAAGTCTTCACCATTTGTCAGGATACAACACTCATGTTCGATCTGCTCAATTCTTTCTTTTTTGTCACTGATGTAACGCCGGAATATGGATGGCGAACTTTTAAGGCAGTGTTCATAAGCGTTTGGCCAAAGAACCTATTTTTGGAATTCACAAGGGCTTCTTTCAACTTGATTTTTTATAGCTGCAACTTCCGTTGCTCTTTTTTACTTTTCCTTAATTTCTTAATTCGCCGTTTCATATGTGTAATGCTGCGTGTTATCCAGGGATTGTGTTTATGTGTTTTCTTAATACGAGTAAGGAGAAAGCGACCAACGCAAGTTACGACGTTGGCCTTAAATCTTAGCCACAATTGCTCCACAGATTCAACATATGATTCTCGCTCGAAATCATGAAAGTGGAGCTCGAGAGAATCTATGATGGAAGTGTCATCTGCCTTTTACATAAGCCTTAGGAACCACATAGGCCTTAGGAACATAAGCCTTAGGAAGCCTTAGGAAGCCTTACATAAGCCTTAGGAACCAACATTAGCCATGTTCAGCTCAAATTTTCCGTCATAATCTTAGCAGCCATATTAAAAATAATGACTTCAAACTTGATATTCATCATGAAGATTTTCTCTTGCATAATTATATTTTAAAGTCTTAGTAAATTTTGTTATAAGAAAACGTGATGTCATAATAGCGTCACTTTTTATAGAGTCGTTCAGTTTTACCTCACATTTACATTCCTAATAGAGCAGTTATTTTCAATATTGGTATTGAAATAGATTGATTGATTGATTTGTGGGGTTTAACGTCCCAAAACCACCAGGTATTGAAATAGAGATCAGCATGCTGTATGTACTAAGGTGTAAGCACTTACAGATAGCACATGCACCCAACTCTTCTGTTGGCAGTTATTTCTGTTACTCTTGATTGATAAGGGGGGTTTACCATCCCAAAACCAATATATGATCATGAGAGACTCATAAGTTGCATAGCTTTACGTCACAAAATTGTTCAAGATGCCAATTGTGTGCACAAACTGTATTGTGTATTGTGCACAATTGTGTGCACAAAATGTTTAAAGGCAGCAAATGTACATGTACACACTATTAAATGTACAATGAGAACCTTTACTCGCAGATCTTAAACTTTTAGTGTGCAGGAAGCATTTAAATCAAAAATTCATAATAACATTTCAATAGATCATCTATACCATTGAAAATCGTAACAACCTAGTTACTTTCACTGTGATAAGCATGCTGTTTTCTTTCATGTGGCAGAACGAATGTGTACACTTCGTTTTTCTTATATTCTTATATGCAAAACATGAATGATTATGTGCCTTCATTTTCAGTTTTATTCTGTGTATTATATTTTTGTGCATGTGAACTAAGGTGCTTACGTGTGTGTCTGACATTATTTGTGCCAATCATTTACATCTTAAGGTGCCTCATCAAGTTTTATGGCAGTGATCTCCCAGCTCCACAGCGGTGCTGGAGCCTTAAGCAGCATTTCGCCGATTTCCACCAGGCGTTTATACGATAAACACAGCACCACACTTTCACAGTGCTATGATTACCATTTATGTTTAAAGATTTCGTTCGAAAATTGCTGTTACATTATGTTTTATGCCACCATCATGTATCTTAGGTGGAGCTCGTGAAATTACGGGGCAGTCACCTCAGTTGCGTACCGTCGACACTGCAATGTGGCTATTCATAGCTGCAGCATACAAACAAATACAAAATATTCAATGTAGCAGGGCTGATGTGTATAATAATGCTTCTCTAATGCAATATTAACTTTATAAGACTTTTAAATCTTCCATAGAGCACTGCATTATTGTGTTACAATGTAACCACCATTTATGATCGCTAGCATGTTAACTCAGTAGCTCTGTAAAGGCTAATTTTGCTTCCACATCACGACAATTGGAAAGATGCCGATGATTCAACCCCTAATCAGACATCTTTAAGAAATATTGTAATTTGTACACAGTATTTCATGTAGTCAAAACGTGGACGTGTATTTAATTCACATATTATATTTCTTTTCACCAGCATCGAAGAGTCATTTCATTTTCGCATAATTAATACGGCTTTCCTTATCTGCAGAACTTTCCGCATCATATGGCTTTCTTTATCTACGGGCCTTTCCACATCATGTGGCTTTCGTTTTGTGCGGACCTTTCCACATCCTGGGCTTTCCTTATCTGCGGAACTTTCCGTGTCATACGGCTTTCCTTGGTCCAATTATAGCGTATGTGCGGAACCATACATACGGAACGTTACAGTAGGATTGAAGTGTTAAGCTGCCATGAAGTACTGGCGTTTTTGCTGGCACTCACAGGATGGTAGTACTCAACTATGCTATACAACCACCTCACAGGATGGTGCCTAACTAAATTTACGTGATATTTGACATTACGGCTGCATCCTAGGAGTGGATATGTAATAGTTATAGAACTTGATAGCTAGTACTGCAACTACAGTTGAATTTACACTAACAATAAGGTCTATTTGAAAAGTATATTCGAGGCCAGGCATGGCTCTATGGTAGAATTTTTGATTCCGAAACAGAATACTAGGGTTTAATTCCTGCTCGGGAAAATAATTTTGTGCATTCGTTCGTTCAAAGCTGCCTATGTCAGCTTTTTCTCGCGATTCCTGATCACCTGTGGCACATACCCGCATACTGGCGGCTCATACTTGGCAGCAGGTATGTGCCACTGTTTTTTGGAGAATGTTTCATGACGTATGGGACGAGACTGTGACATTATTCATGTCATGGCCAGCGCGTCCTCATTTTCAACCTGTCTTACCCTCCTGTACTACTTCTAATGAACCCAAAGTTAGGAGCGTAATGAGGACGGCACCCATACGTTGGCGGTTAGATAGGTTTGCTGATAGAAGCCAAACGTGCTTGCAGTACGCAAAGAAACGCTTCGCACCTAAAATGAATTTCAATGTCAACAGCACACGCGACAAGTTTCGGTGAATCTATCACAACATAATGTCACAATGCAGAAATAGCAGCAGTTGAAAACAGCATAACTCACTTTAATTGTACCAGAACACTGGCAAACTTATCGCATGGGAACCTCGTCTTTTTCTCTCGCTGCGCGTGCTCCTCGTTGTTTTCTTGGTGCTGCATATTCAATGCGGCATTTGGGCCCCTCCTGAGTGCGGCTTCCCGATGCTCTTCTAGAAAAGCAGTAGATGAGTCCGAACAATAGAGCTTCAATCACACGACGTAGACAATTTCTAGTCTTTGCTGGCGAGTTGTTGAAGGACTGTCAGGAACGACCATGAAATTAACGTCACTCAGGCCTTGTAAAACTCTGTAGAGGCCAAAGTACGTGTTCAGCAATTTTTCAGACGGTCCCCGGCGGTGGACAGGACTTCATACCCACACTTAATTGCCGGCGAAAAGACTACATGTCGGTGTCGCAAACTTTAATGTTGGGCGTCGTAAATTTGCTAGTTGGTGACTCGGACGCGTGCAGCTGCCTCGCTTCTTCTTCTTATAGGGTAAAAGATGCAGAGTCCGAATTTATGTCATTGCAGTCATGCAGTAACATGGCCTCAAGCATCGTCGTCAGTTCACGGCCATTAAGGAGACTGAACGGCGTTTTTCGCGTAGTTTCCAGCTGCGCTGTATTACAGGTGAATGTGATGTACGGTAGAATGTCGTCCCAGTCCTTGCGACTCACGTCAATGCACATACTCAACACGTCGGCAATAGTCTTCTTGAGGCGTTCTGTTAAATCATTCGTTTGTGGCTGTTAGGAAGTGGTTGTCCAATGGGCTGTCCTACTGAGCTCAAACACTGTCCTCAGGAGCGCGGCCGTGAACGTGGTACCTAGATCTGTTATTATGATTGTCAGATCACCGTGCCCCAGAACGACATTTTCTATGAAGAATCGCTTGGTTTCAATGGTGGTACCACTTGACCAAGCCTTTGTTTCCACGTAGCGCATACGATACTCAGTGACGAACGTTACCCACTTGTTGCCAGCATGGGAAGCCAAATATGATCCGAGGAGATCCAATCCAATTTGGGCAAAGGTACCGTTGGCACTTCAATTGGTTGCAATAGTCCAGCTGGTTTTAACGTTGGCGATTTTGGTCGTTGGCAGTCGAGGCACGTGTGCACGTAATGTTTCACAATAGGTGGAAGTCTCGGCTAGTAGTATTTCTGTTGAATTCTGGCCAATGTGTGCGTGTAATCGAGATGACCGGACGTTGGCCCATCTTGGCAACCACTAAAGATCTCCTCACGGATTGACGTCGGAACGACAAGTAGGTAGGTGCTTCCTGTGGGAGAAAGGTTCTTCTTATAGAGAACACCAATACGTGAGCAGAATGAAGGCAGGCTCCTTGCGAATCTTTCAGGGACGGTTGTTGTCCGGCCAATCAAAAATTCACTAAGGTGAAGCATTTTGCTGTCCTCCTTCTGCTTGCACGAAATCGTAGTCGACGACTCCTACAAACGCCATCCTGTCATCTTTTGTGTCATCGTCGTGCTTCATCGGTGACCTTGATAAGCAATAGGCGTCGGCGTGCTGCCTTCCGGACTTATAGACGACTGTCATATCAAACTTTTGAAGGTGTAAGCTCCAGCGTACGAGCCAACCAGATGGGTCTTTCAGGTTGATTAGCTTGCAGAGGAAATCATGGTCGCTGAATACGTGGAAGGAACAACCGTAGAGGTACGGACGAAACTTCGTAACCACCCATACGACAGTTAGACACTCTTTTTCCGCTGTGTAGTTGGACTTAGTGCGAGAAAGCACCCTGCTAGCATATGCCATCACACGCTCCTCTGAGTCTTGCCACTAGACGAGTACAGCGCCTAAACCCACGTTGCTGGCATCTGTGTGGACCATGGTAGGAGCATTGTGATCAAAGTGAGCAAGCACAGGCGGTGTCTGCAGATGTTGTCGGAGATTGTCAAATGCCGCTTGATGATCGTCGCCCCATGTGAACGAAACGTCTTATCTTGTGAGCCGTGTTAACGGCGAGGCTATGTGTGAGTTTGGCAATAAACCTTCGGTAGTATGCGCGTAGTCCAGGGAAATGCCTTACTGCTTTCTTGCCTTTTAGCATTGGAAATTTTTTGACGGCCATAATTGTATCGGAATCAGGTCATACACCTTCATGGCTCACCACATAGCCTAAAATTGGAGCTCCTAAAAACCGAAAGGACACTTCTCGGGTTTCTGTGTAAGGCCGGCAGACTTGTTGCCCTGATTACCGATAGCAGGCTGCTCAGATGTTCATCAAAAGTTTTTGAAAAAACAATAACGTCGTCCTGATAAATCAAACATGGCTGCCACCTAACATCTGACAGAACGGTATTCGTTAGTCTTTGAATTGTTGTGGGGGCTGAGCACAATGTGAAGGGCAAGATTTTAAAATAATAAACCCGTCAGGCGTTACAAAAGCCGTTTTTTCTCTATGTCTCTTGTCGAACTCAATTTGCCAATACCTACTTTTGAGGTTCATTGCCGAGAAGTAGCGTGCATGCCTCAGCTTTTCGAGTGAATCATCGGTGCGTGGTAATTTGTATACGTCTTTCTTTGTCACATGGTTCAGCTTGTGGTACTCGACACAAAATCGCAAGTTTCCGTCTTTCTTTTTAACCAGCTCTACCAGCGATGCCTAAGGCCTTCTTGACGGCTGTATGACGTCATCATCGAGCCTTTTCTTCACTTGTTTTTAGATTGCTTCACGCTCCTTCGGTGCTACGCGTTATGGGTTCTGTCATATTGGCCTTGCCGTCTCCGTCATTATCCGGTGCTTTGACGTTACGTAATTATCCAGTGCTTCGACGTGTTATTATCCGGTACTTCGGCTTATGACGAAGCACCGTTATTATTCGGTGCTCCGTCAGTGGCATTTACTGAACCTTGAGGTCGATGAAAAACAGTCTTTGAACTGGTGAAGAAGATCTACTAGACGTTGTCTCTGCACTGGTGATAAATCAGTGCTTATGTCATTACGTGGTGGGGCTGACGTGGCTTGTGGCTCGTCCTGATGTACTATGCAGCACTCGCGGATTTCAGTGATCTTGTGGAAGTAGGCAACTGTAGTGCCTTGTGTAATGTGTCGTCGCTTGTCGGTAAAATTCGTCAACAGTACCTCCGCTTCACCGCACACAACATTGACGATACTTCTGACAATTGCAACACCGCGAGACAGTAAAAGCGTCAATACTGGTTAGGCGATTCCTTCTCCAGTATGCTGCGCGCTGCACGTGACCGTAGCAAGGCGGCACGACAGTGGAGGTACGGTCACATCCTCAATGACGCGAACAAATTTTCGGTGTAGCGCGGCGCTTTGATCCGCTGAAAAGGTCAGTATACTATCCGGTATATTGATGATGGCACCATATCCACGCAAGAAATCTATCCCTAAGATTGCCTGTTTGCAACACTCGGAGAGAATAACGAAAGTTGCGACGAAAGATGCATCCCCTATCTTCATTCTTCTGGTGCACTTTCTGGTGAGTGTAAGTAGCTGCCCTGCAGCTCCTCTAATCTGCGGTCCTGCCCATTCCATTCTAGCCTTTTTGAGCTTGTCTGCCAGACTCTCGCTCATTATTGAGAAGTCTGCACCAGTGTCGACCAATGCTATGACATCATGTCTGTCAATCGTAATTGCAACTTCGGCAGTAACAACCCCATCCTTCGTCGAATGATTGAAAATTTGTGTCTCTATGCTGGCAAGTATTGGGGGATTTTCAGTACTTCGACGATTCGCAACCTTTCCCCCTGAGGTCAATGCTCTTAGTTTCCCAGGCGTGGACTAGGAGATCTCTCTCTCGGCATGTCAGTGGTGCTCAGTCTAGAGGATGGAGAATAACGCCGAGGAGAGGGTGAGCGCAACCGAAACCCAGGAGGAACATCTCGTGGGGTCATGACACTCGTGTCTACGTCAGGCGTTTCGTTGAAATGGCGCCGAGAAATAGTGGAAGGAAACCCTTGGTACCCTACGACGCGATACGGGCAATACCGCACGATGCGTCCTGCTTCCCCACAATGAAAGCACAGGGGCCTATGGTCAGGGGTACGCCAGGCGTCAGTTTTGCGAAGTGATGGCCGCCTCGGCGTCGAAGGTTCTCTGTATTACCAAGGCACGGTCGGCGGATGTTGCTGGTGGCACTGATGCGTTGTCGGCACGTTCGCTGGCTGTCGGTGAACTATGTCTGCATAACTTGCCCTGGGGGTGCTGATTTTCGGCTCAGGAGGCGAGAGCGCTTGACTAATCTCCTGGCGCACAACTTCTGTTACTGAGGCAATAGCGCAGGCATTTGGTTTGGTGACGAGCTTCTTGAACTCTTCTTGTACGATTTCTCGTATCAGTTGGCGCAAAGAGCCTTCGTCGGGTGTCGTTGCTGTGGTCATGGCTGCCGCACTGATCGGTGCACTGTGGGTTGGGTGGTCATACTGCCGGTAGCGTAGATGCAGTGCGCGTTCGATGAATGTCGCCTCCTTAGACAATTCAGTAGGTGGGTTTCTTACGAGACCAGCGAACAGCTACTCCCAACGGCCCGCATGAGGTGGCTAACCTATTTTGGCTTCGGGCATATTGGGATCTGCTTGACGAAACAGCCGCGCCATGTTCTCAACAAACATCGTAACTGATTCATTTGGTTTTCTGAATCCGTGACTCGAGAAGACGCTGTGCGATTTCTCGTCTCTGAGTGTTCGCGAACGTATCGAGCAACTTCTGCCAAAACTAGTCCCAAGACAACCACACGCAATTCATAAACCATGTTGGGGCTCCGTCTTCAAGCGGAAAATACACATAGCCCAATGGCTGTGTGGTGTTCCACCCATTAGCATTCGCTATGTGCTCGAATTCCTCGAGCCAGTCATGTGCGTCCTGATATGCGTTACCGTGGAAGTTAACCGGAAGTCGATGGTTCAAAACAGTCACCCGTGTTGCGCTTGGGCTGGAAATGTTGGGGCCAGTGCTTGCAGGCGCCATCATGATTTCTGGCACGGTCACACATTCCGGCATTGCACCTAACTCTGGGCTGAGGCCCAACAGGTGATCAACGGGGCTGTCATTGCGCGGAAGTCTTTATTGGCTAGATGCGGGGCTGTTTTAAGGTGTCCCGAACATGCACCCAGCACCTCCACTAGTGTCACAATGCAGAAACAGAATCAGTTGAATACAGGACCACTCACTTTAACTGTACCAGAACACTTGCAAACTGTTCCGTTGGGAACCTCAGTTTTTTTCTCTCGCTGTGCGTGCTATTGGTTGTTCTCTTGGTGCTGCATATTCAATGCGGCAATATAATTAATTGATACGAACTGCACACAACAAAGACCCTGTCATTGACCCCGAGGGCATCCTGTATTTCACAATAGTAGCTTGAGATGCGAAGTCACTGATGTTTTCACACTTCTTCCTGGTGCGCAGCTTTTCATGAGCTGAAAGGCAACCCAATGTGCAATATAATTGATTTATTTGTGAGGTTTAACGTCCGAAAACCACCATTTAATTATGAGAGACGCCGTTTTGGAGGACTCCGGAAATTTTGACCAGCTGTGTTTCTTTAACGTGCACCCAAATCTGAGTAAACGGGCCTACAACATTTCCGCCTCCATCGGAAACGCAGCCGCCATAGCCGGGAATCGAACCCGCGACCTGCGGGTCAGCAGCCGAGTACCTTAGCTACTAGACCACCGCGGCGGGGCAATGTGAAATATACTAAAGCAGTTTGGACAGAAGAATAATGTGATTCACCCAGTCAAATGCTCTTGTTAAATCAATAAAAAACCTAACACTCAAAAGTTAGTTTCTATGTTGCTCAGAATTTCCTTTTTAAACTGCAATAATGCCATTTGGTAGACTTTTTCTTTCCAGAAGCCCCGCTACGCAATTCTCTTACTATGCGATATATATGTGAGGTTTAACGTCCCAAAATCACCACATGATTATGAGAGACGCCAGAGTGGAGGGTCTGACAATTTTGACCACCTGGGGTTCTTTAAGGTGCACCGAAATCTGAGCATACGGGCCTACAACATTTTAGCCTCTATCGGAAATGCAGCCGCCGCATCAGGTTGTCAAACCCGCGACATGCGGCTCAGCAGCCGAGTACCTTAGCCACTAGACCACCGCGGTGGGCCGATTTCTTTACTATTTAGTAAAAACTTGATGAGCCATTCATACATTGGATAAGATGGGGAGAGCGAGTATCACCTGGTAGTTAACCGTTTCGCGATCAACTTCATTTTTATGCATGACTTTCGCACATACTACTTTAAGACTAAGGGAAATTAATCTTTTTCTAGAATTCGTTAACTACAAATGCTAGCAAGCGGGCTATGGTATGAGGGTTCGTTGGCATGATTAGAACCACTTGATATAAAACCAAGACAGGCGTGCCTTTTGTGCCTTAGCCAGAACATTTATTTTTGTTATCGGGTAAAACGCACCACTGTTTTTCAAACCATGTTTGTTTATTCCTACTTTGCCACAAATGTCAATATTATCAGAAGGTAATAGTTTTTCAATCACCGCAAAAGTTTTAGATAGTGCCGAATGGCAAACCCTCATCTGGGACGCCTTTGATGTCAAGATAGTTCGCCCTCGAATACCGTTTCGATTGTTCAACATTTATCATAAGTTGCTCATGTTCACCTGAAGTTTTTTTCTGCTCTTTCATAATGCGACAGACTCTTCAACCAGAACCTTTATTTCTAAACAGACCGCGTTGACACTGTCACTGGCTTCGTTCCCCACGGCTTGAAAGCCTAAAGTTCAGTATGAATTTTGCACTTGAAATCCTCAAGTGTTTTACACAGATGCTTTTTTCTTTCGATGACAAACATTTCACAACAAACACTGCTGTTCTTGCTTGGCAGGAGAGCATACAGTACTACTAATACCATTTAGGCATAAAAACTAGGAGTCCAACTTGTGCAAAAATGATGCAGTCAAACACTGTGGAGCCCACACAGACTACTGCCGAACTGAGGAAAATCTTGAGAACACTTCATATCTGTAGGCAGCGTCCTGTACATCAATGGGTAACAGCGCATGAGCAAGGTGAACATGGGTGAGCACAGTGGATGCTTGGAACAGTGGTGCAGAGTTTGCTCGTACTTGGGCCCCTTGGTCTTGTCAGGAACTTTCTTTGGGCAGTCTGACTGAAGTGTTTGCGAGAAAAAGTGAAGACTCTCCGGTATTGAAGGTTTCATGCATTAGTGATATTGAGAAGATGAACGATGCAACATAGTGTGTGTCTTTCTTTTTGTGTGTGTGTACGTGCAGACCACACCGTAGATACTGGACTTTTCTGATGCGTGTCCTCACTGATTACAATGTCGCCACTTTTAACAAAACTGTTTCAGGTATTTATAAGCACTTTAAAATCTTTCACCTAAACATGCGTAGAATTAGAAATAAAAAGGAACAACTCAGTGACTTGTGTGTTTCGACCAATTATAGCTTTGATATTTCGATGTACATGAAAACCTGGCTAACAGAAACTGAAAAACCACCTCATGTTTATGACTACATGTACAATGGTTTGGAGCGTTCAAGCGGCCGAGAGGGTGGAATAGCAATTTATGCTAAAAGGTCAATAAATTATGCAAATCTGTCAGAGTTTTCAGTTATAAATATTAGCATTGAGCGTTTGTCGATACGTTTGGAGAAGTTTATATAAGTTGTTGTGTATCTACCACCAATGGGGGACAAATTAGACTTGTTTGACTATGTGGAGCATGTGCTTTATTTTCTATGTCGATTTTTCATGCCTTTTGTAATAACGGGGGATGCCAACATAAATATGTTATCTGGTGACACTGCTGCTAGAAAGTTTGCTTGCATCATTCATTCCTTTGCGTGCACAAATCTTATTACAGAAGCCTCAAGATTAACAGAAAACAGTGCTACGTTACTTGACATATGTGTAAAAAACATTCACTTACAAAACTGTATCGCTGGACTGCTAACAGTCGACTTAAGCGACCATTTACCCGTCTTTTGTTTACTGCCAAACACGCAGGTCAAACTCACAACCACCGCGAACGCCTTATCTCGCAGCATCAGTGGCACAGGCTTGGAAGTTTTCCGCACGCCAATTCAGTCAATAGATTGGGCATTCGTGTTTGAACAAATAAACGCCAATGTACCATACGAGGTATTATTTGAGAAATTCAAAGCATCTCACAATCAAGCGTTTACTTTGATTGTGCGAAATAAGAAGCACAAACAGGCAAGGAAGCCGTGGATCGACGGAAAACTGCCTAAAATGATCAAGGCACAAAACAATGAACCACACATTGGTTCAGACAAGGAATTTGGAGGCATTGTATGAGTTTAAACGATACCGTAAAAGGTTGACGACCGAGTTTAGGTTAGTGAAGAAAGTATACTATGAAAAGCTGTTTAGAATAATAAAAATTACTTTAAGAATGTGTTTGAAAAAGTAAAGAAGCTAATTCAGGCGAGACAAGCAGCGCCGCTTTGTCTTTAGACTACTGCAGGCACCTTATCTGATAGTGAAGCAACAAATAAGACAAAATGAGTAATTCTTGACCAGCGCCGAATACAAAAACAATAGCAATACAATTCCCCATATTATAATAACACAATATACTCTTAGATACTCTGTGTCCCTATCTGCAGTGGCATCAGATGAAGTATTACAAATGATAATTGGGATTGAGAATAACGTAGTAGCTGGTTTTGATGTGATAACCGCAACTCCAATAAACTACGTTGCTGATATAGTAGCTGCAGTCATTTTGCATATAATAAACAGAATGTTTCTGACTGGCAATTTTCCAGACCACCCAAAAGTAGCGAGAGTATGCCCAGTCTTTATTGGTGGACATAAAGGGCAAATAACAAATTACAGGCAAATATCCGTCCTTCCTGCTCTGTCTAATGTGTTTCAGAATGCCGTAAACATCAGTTTGTATAAGTTATAACCAAGTATAATGTGATCAATGAGGCTCAATGTGGTTTTCAAAAAAATTAATCTTGTGCAGCAGCTTTGGTAAATGTTAAACATAAACTAACTAAAAATATTGAACGTAAGCTGTACTCACTCGGCTTGTTCTTAGATTTTAGGAAGGCATTTGATTCATTATGCCACGAAGTACTATCGTGTAAATTTAGCAAGTATGGCGTACGTGGTTTAGTTCTTGAAAATTTAAAGACTATTTATGAAACAGCTATCAATATGTTTGTATAAACAATACCTCATTTTCTTACGCAAATATATTAGAAAGTCTACCGCAAGGGTCAATACTTCGCCCTCTGTTATTCAATATTTACATAAATGACCTGTGTTCTATCCGATGTTTCCTGAAGTTATTAATGTATGCACATGACGCAAACATAATCTTCAGTGGTATATTCATTCTGGCGCATGAACGCCAAAATAAAGACTACCTATATCAGCTGTCGAGCTGTCCTAGTTTAAATAAATTGCGCATACACGTTAGCAAAACAAAATATATAGTAATTGCCCCGCTTAATAAGCTGCGTAGCTACAGCCCGTCAGTTTTATTTCAGGGCAGCGAGATGGAGCAGCTCACCAGCCAGAAGTTTCTAGGTGTATGGTTCACCGAAGGCTTCATAAGAAATACACATGTTGATAAATTAATGATAGAACCTATGAAAACGCGGGATGCTTACACAAGCTCAGCGCAGCTTCGCCAAAATGGTTACGAGTAGAACTATAATAGGCACTTTTCCATTCTAAACTGACATACACTACTTTAGTATGGGAAACAACTACAAAATAAACTATTTAAAATACTAGTTCTCCAGAAAACAGCCTTACGATCATTTAAGCAGTACCACGGCATTATCAGAGACATACAAACTTGAGCACTATTAGAAAATAATAAATGTTAAAGGTAACGCAGCTGTAATATTTTCGGCTCTTGCAATGGGTAAAAAAAATAAGCCACAATGTCTGCAGAACACACCTGGAATTACTAATTACTACATTCGTCGGAAACGCCATAAAATATCAACACAACAATATCAACAGTTATGGCAAACAACACGTTCAGTACGAAATACCTACACTGGTAAATCGTCTACGAGGTCTTCTAGATGACAATTCCACACCTTCTAACACCATTATCAAACCATAATAATGAGTCATGGTATCGAGTACGCTATCTAAAGTTTGTTTGATTTCTAATATGTTATCTTTCTACATCTTTGATTTCTAATATTTCGCAATATGCTAAGAGGATATCATTTTTGTATTTTGATGCTGTGCTGTTTTTCTTTATGCGCTGTTGTAGTTTTAGATCTGCTGAAATGTTGGTTTGTGGTGATTTTTGTGTTTATTTCACACTGCATAAAACTATGGTATTGTTTTTTTTTGTTTTTGTGCAATATTATATAGAAAATATTTGTTTGATATGCAGATGCTCTGTGGCCTGCGTGCCCAACTGTATTTAGGAGCAGTGGTCCTTTGTCAGGCTGTATAGCCTCTAGTCTCTGCTATGCTAGTGCTCCGGTAAGTTGTTTCAGGGCAAATAAACTTTCAAACATTGAATTCAAAACAACCAACCATGCCGAAGAATTTCTGCATCTCTGCACAAAATTATTTTGGTGAGCGTTGAGAAGACTGCATGCACTGCTTGCCAAACTGCAGTGAATGGCTAACGTTGCATGGCTAATATATTCAGTGGAATGCAAGTCCAATAAAGGGCATGCTGCAAAATAGACGCTAGAAAAAATGCTCTTGCAAAGCTTTTTCTATCTTTGATGTCACAGATCTGAACTCAATATTCCCTTTAACTCGCTCTAGCGCGAATGTGAAGGTAGAAGTCTTAAATCTAGACAACCGCTGGTAGGTGGGAGTGTCGACTACGTGTAATTAAGAGTTAAGCATGCGTGAGTAGTGTTGTTAGCAGTGAGCAATAAATACTTTTCTTGCAGCTGGCCAAATGTACGCATGAGTGCATTCGTAGAGGCACACTTACATTTCAGTACGTATATATGATACCCATGTGATGTGTTTCTTAAGGAAATGCCATACAATAAACACCATATCACTATTTTATTACGTAAAATCACAATAACTCTGCATATACATGACAGTATCCACATAAGCATCCACTGCAGTTAAAACATACAGTTAAAAAATGCTTACACAAAAATTTTGCACCTTAGGCTCTTTCTTGTCAGTGGGTAGCTCAGACATACTTGGTCTGAAAAGGTGCGTAATGGTTGTTTATTAAGAGACGTTTTTAGAGCATACAGTCGCTGTTTTAGTTCTAAAAGAGCACTCAGCTGGGCAGGAGCAGTTCCGGTAGCAAAGTAAACGTTGGTGTCCTTGTGACCACGCAAAACTGTGATGTGGCGCAAAGCGCAAGCCTACGGAGGAGTGGGCACCACAATGACAGTAAGCACGCGCGAAACTGCAGGCATTGAGGAATAAATCACAAATAGGGTAAGTGCAAGGTAGAAACCAGTCAACACAAACCCATGTTATAGGTTCGTTTACACACCTGCCACAATAAGGTCGGTGTCGCAGAATGCTTCACACCTTTCTCAGTCTTACGGCATGCCCATTAAAATTTATTGTAAATGTGTTGTATGCTACATTTGCCTTTCATATTCGCAGATATTAAGTATGTCGCAAGTTGATCCTGTCTTGCTCTTTATCTGCCCTCATTTGTTGGAGTCCGATCTACTTTAAATTTAGCTTTCTCATCACTACAACTGCATTTTTGTGCGTATGATGTCTTACGTGTTATCTTTCTCTCTTTTTCCACCTGTTTTTTCTACTTTTTTCTATTGCCGTGCTCATTAATATGCGGGGTGTAATGTCCCAAAGCCACCATATGATTTTAAAAGGCGCAGTAGTGGAGGACTCCGGAAATTTCCACCACCTGTGTTTCTTTAGCATGTTCCCGAAATAGAGCACACGGGCCTAGAGCATTTTCGCCTCCATCTAAAATGCAGCCGCCACAACCGGGATTCACTCCCGCAATCTTCGGGTCAGCAACCGATAGCTTAGCCACTAGACCAGGGCGACGGGACTTCAATCTCCCTGTTCTCTTTGTAGGGTAGCAAACCGGCTTTCCTTGTCTGCCTAACCTCCCTGCCTTTTCTATCATTGATTCTGATTAGTACAACAAATGCAGCTTCCTTCAAGCTGCTAACATGAGGACGATTATATATTGTCTGAAATTGGGTTCACCCAATGAATATTGTGTTAAGCTTCCTCGTGATCGTCTGCTCCTCTGTTGGTAGCTGCCTGAGGAAGGCTCCTCTGGCAGCTACCATAGGTGGTGACGTAGCCACATAGGTGGCGTGCCATGGTCTCGTACAGTCCGAGTGTCCTGCGAATCTCCACTTGCCGACCATCTCTGGAGACAGTGCTGAAGAGCTTGAAACCAATCAGCACTTTCCGCATGACATTCGACGACGCAGCGGTTCTGATCAGCGCTGCTCGACATCGGGGCATTTACCTTCAGCACACGCCAGAGATGTACCAGCGTTGCTGCACCCATGTACACTTTGCGCTCGTGCCACCAGCCTGTTGCTGTTCAACGCACTTGTCCGCCGACGTATATACAGTCCATCGCTAACCGCAGTGTGCTGCGCAGAGCCTTTATTACGGCATGTCAATTCAAGAACCATCGAACAGTGTGGTCATTCCCACACCTCATGCAGGCAGCGTCAAATTCTCAGCAACGCTTGTGCCTACAACGTTTATGCAACACTTGCGACACCTGCCTTCACGAGGCATCATCACGCTCCGCACCATACTCACTAAAGCATTATCTCGAAGACGACCGGTGGTGCCGCCGATGCCTGCAGCCACAAGGGCCTCGGCATGTCACGTTAATGCTGCCTACCAGATCTGTTCGGCACGCACCTCGCCCACTTCGTGGCTCTCAGTGTCGCCCACCGGAACTGTGAGACACCCAACGTTTTTTCTCATTGACAACCTGCACTTCCCAAATGGACACTTTCAGGGATGTCGTTCATGCATACAGGCACCCGACAGTGAACCAGAGGGCGCAACCAAGCTGTTTCGGCCGCCTCAGCATTGTTGGTACCACCGCCAGGGATACTAAAAAAATGGAACGCTTGCTGAGCACAGTGACACGCTGAAGTCTCAGTGCACTCTTTGACACGTTTGCAAAGAACGCTTCCTAATAATCAGCTGTCACCGCTTGCTCACAAATAAAAAAGAAAGCGATATGCACGTGCAAGTTCGGTTTTGCTGCGTCTACTCGCTAGGCTACGCATTGGAAGACTCGGATTTGCTGCGCCTACTCGCTAGGCAGTGTGTTCTGGCGCTACCATCAGATCTCGTAAACTGCATTGCCGGGTGCCTATAGTCTGTTTCCATCTTTTTTATCCGTACATATGTTCTCAATCGCGCAAAGCACTTAGGGTGGAGCCCTGTAGCGCTTCAGAATGCAGCGCTTTTCAAGGAAGAAGTGGGCGTTCAACCACGTGGCAGGTGCAGCGCGATAATAAAAAAATAATCAGATCGAAAACTGAATGCTGTCGGGGCTGAACCTTTCTTGTGTTAGCTCCGACACTCGGGCAATGGTGGCGACGGTGGATACAAAGGAGCAGTATCTGAGAAATTTTGCTTACTTTCGCAGTGCCAACTGGAAATCGAAGCTCGGAACTGCAACGCGCCGATGAAGTGCCGGCTACCCACCCTTCCCAGGTTTCTACCGTAGAATCCACTGACGCAAGGGTCCCGGACCAGGAAATACGACAACACTTCTGAACCACATAATCAAGCTTCAACGCACCACGTGACGTGCTGCTACCCCATCTAATCAGCTATAAACGCCTACTGCGCACCGGTGATCACACTCCGGCAGTGGTGGCGGCGGCGGATACACAGGAGCAGCATCTGAGAAATTTTGCTCACTTTCGCAGGTTAGTTTTGCTGTTCTGCAAAATATTTTTCCGCACTTGTACCCATTCCTACGTTTTGCTGCTGCTCTACTGCCCGAGCAAGTGTTCCTTGTGTAACGCGTTTACTGAGAGAGTGTTGCTGAGCTTGTGTAGCGCGTTTACTGAGCAAGAATGTGTTTCTTATGTATCGCATTTACTAGCACTCTAAGGAAACTTCCTGTGCACTATCACCTTGGAACTATTGTAAGTGTGCAGCCCGTGCTTACGCCATGAGCAACGCCCCTGGCGAAACGTGTCTAGCATGTTTTGAGGAGATACTGACAGATGAAGAATGCATAAAATGTGCAGAATTTGGTCTGCGTTATCACCTCGGAAAGTGCTCAGGCATCGACGAGCGCATGTACAAATCTAAAGACGTTGAAGCGAGGGCGAGTATGAAGTGTCAGACATGTCGCTTAACAGCGTGTCGAAGCGCTGCAACTGCTCGACTGCAGGATGGCAATGTATCCATTGCTATGAGCAGGCAGTTGGCGGACATAAGCAGAGCGCTTGCTGCGCTTACAGTTAAGGTCGATGAGATAACGAGTCTTAAAGATGCAGTGAGCAACATTGAGACATCTGTGCAACACATGTCTGACACTTATGATAAGCTTATAGAAGCCTCAAATAAACTTGACAAGCAAATCGAAGCCCTAAAAAAGACAAGGAATACGCTCGAAGTAGCTAATAACAAGCAAACAATTGTTGTGCTGCGCATGGAGCTGAACGCCCTAAATCAATATAGCAGAAACAAAAACATGAAAATACATAGCTTGCCTAAAATTGAACGTGCAAATTCGATGGAAAAAGTGATTGAACTGGCAAGAAGGCTCGATTTGCTGGCGCTTACAAAGAATGATGTTGATGGGCTGCATCGCATTCCCTTAAGGTCAGACAAAACCCCAGTCGTGCTCATCAGATTTTGCAAACAGTCCACAAAAGGACTGTGGATTGCGAAGCGTAGCACTCTGAATCAATGCATAAAGGATGTTAAGTTTTTCGACAACTTAACAGCGCAAAACAAGAAGTTATTGTGGCTCGCAAAGACCAAAGCTGTGGAAGCACACTACCGTTTTGTCTGGAAAAAGGAAGGAAAGATATTTGATCGAAAGGAACCAAGTACTCGCGCTATCAACATCAACAATGAAAGCGACTTAGACAATTATCTAGAACAGACTGTGCGTTTCGTCAGAAAAGAAGTTAGTGAAAAATGGCCCATTTTCACGCTGATTCATTCCTAGAAGTGTTAACTTCTGGATACAGTACAAACAATAGCCTGTCCTTTATCACTTAAATGCGCGAAGTTTAGGAAACAAGGGAGTGGAAGTCGATGCTGAAATGAAGCAGATCAACTACTTTTAATTTTTTTGCTTTTACCGAGACGTGGTTCCGCTCGGAGGAAGACGTCATTCAATTTACTGGCTACAAACATGTAACTCCATTCAGGAAAGAAAAACGAAGTGGGGGTGTCACTATATACGCATGCCACAACTTATATCCTGACTGATTATACGGGCGTTTTTGAAGATTTCGAATGTGTTAGCCTGTTACACCGGAACATTTTTATCATTGCGCTGTACCGCCCACCTCAAGGTAACACAGAAGCCTTCCTTGAGTTTATTGAGACATGTTTAGATAATGCTAATTCAAATAAATGGCGTGTTATTGGACTTGGTGATTTTAATATTGATGTTATAAGTACATCTGCGATTCAAACGGCTTTAACAGAAATAATGCTACTGTATGGCTGTACAATTATGATTGAGTCCCCAACACAAGTAAACAAATCAACAGCAACAATAACAGATCTTTGCTATGCGAACGTTTCTCGCAACGCGGTTTTTTCCGGAGTGTTTTCGTCTGGTCTGAGTGACAACTTGCCGTTCTTTGCATTTGTCCTTTTAAGTAAAAAACGAACTACCCCTATTCATTCTCGTACAACGAATGATTTCAATGATATTGTTTTTTTCTGTGAGTTGCTGAATACAATCGATTGGACAGACGTCTACAATGCAACCGATTCAAATGAAGCGTACGAAAATTTCATTATAAAGGTTATTAACCATTACAATGTCGCTTTTTCTGTTATGGCAATCAGAAAATACAGAAAAGCCGATAAAGATTGGATAAACAAGGCTCTTTTATGAAAATAAAAGAAAAAAAACTTGATGTTCGCTAAATTTCTCCAAACGAGAGGTTCTGGGATATTAGCTGATTACAAAAAGTTTTGAAATGGTCTAAATGCTGATCTAAAAAAAAGAAAAGTCGTCATTTCACAGAAAAAACTTTTCAAACATAGGTAACAATCCTAGGCAGATATGGGAAGGAATTAAAACTCTCATCGGCAGCAAAGCTAACACAACACCCGTCGAAATGCTGGTCAAGGGTATTAACTATGACGGTGTTGCATTAGCTGAAAAATCCAATGAACACTTCCAGGAAGCTGGTAAATATGCCGGCTCAATTCCCTTGCCTAATAATACCTGTCTTACGTCATGCATTCAGATTTCCAACTATGACTCGATATTTCTGACGCCAACAACCGAAGCAGAACTCAAAACCATTATTAATTCTCTAAAAAAATACTTGTGCTCCTGGGGATGATATCTCACTATTGCCAATTGAAAATTCCATTAGTTGCCTTACAGAAACACTGACCTATATATTCAATCAGATGTTGGCTACTGACGTGTTCCCAGATAGATTAAAGATGGCACGTGTTACTGTTGTCTTTAAAGGTGGAAATAAAACAGAATTCGGTAATTACCGGCCAATTTCAGTTCTGCAAATTTTTTCTAAGATTGATGAAAGAATAATTTATACACGTTTCTTTGGCTTCCTTTCCGCAAGTATTGTGATAAGTGATCATCAATACGGTTTTCGACCTGGGAAATTGACTGAAACCGCATTGCATTATATAAAAAATGTCTTAGTTCGAAACATTCAATTGAAACACTTTACTATCGGACTATTTCTCGACTTCAGTGAAGTGTTTGATTTGGTTCAACATGACATTCTCTTAGCAAAACTAGAAATTTATGGAATTCGTGTCATTGCAAGAAGCCTTATGAAAAGCTACCTCACTGCGCGTAAACAATACACAAAGCTACATAACGACACTCGCTCTAACTAAGGAACAATGAAATATGGAGCACCTCAGGGATCAATATTAGGACCCCTTTTATTCACTGTGTACATAAATGATATTGCAAACATTCCTTCATCTTCGAACATTATCCTATATGCCAACGACACTAACATCTTCTTTTCTGGTCCCAACCTAAACAAACTTGAGCACAGAGCGAATAGTTGGCTTGAAGAATTAGAGGGATGGTTGAGGGTAAATCAGCTAAGATTAAACGTGAAAAAACTAATTTCATTTTATTCTGTGCTAAAAACAAAGCAATACACCACAACCGAAAACTCTATTTTGGTAATTCAGAAATAACATGCAACAGTAGCTGCAAGTTTCGGGGCGTACACCTCCGCAATGACTTGAGCTGGTCTGATCACGTGAGTCATGTAAAACTGAAAATGGCTCGATCCATTGGTGTTATAAGCCGTATTAACGATCTTCCACATTCGGTGGCAAAGCAGCTATACTTTTATCTCGTTCATTTGCACCTCACATACTGCAACTTAGTTTGGGGCGCGTGTAATAGAACCGATGCACAAAAACTACTTACCAAGCAACAAAAAGCATTGCAGCTAATAACTAAAAGGCCAGATAGACATAGACATAGCAATTTATTTTCTACTTTTCGTGCATTTTGTTTCACTGAATGCTACAAACTTAAATTGATGATTCTTATTTATAATCGTATAAAACAAGATTTTGCTTCATTCTGCAACATGTACCTCACTCGTCACATTGAATATAACTTGCGAAGGACGTCACTTGTTTCAGCACGATCTAGAACAAATTATGGTACCCATACACTTGACCATCAAATAGTAGATATATGTAACAGTTTTCCTTCTGTAGTAGAATTATCACAGATAAGCAGATCTGTACATCATTTTAAAAAGAAAGTAAGATTACTCTTCGATCCAGGATGAAGTGCTTGATGCAATATGTTTTGCCACTTGCGATGTATACTTTTGTTCACCAGGTTGTACTTCACTGATGTTCTATTGTTAAGCTACGCACATTGTTAGCTCCACTTGAATTCTGATTTATGATAGATACTATAGCACCTCTTCATTCATTTTATCTATTCACAACTTTATTAGGATGAACTTATTAACATGAATTGGTTTTTATAGGTTTTCGTACTTCTATAGCGAAATTGCTTGAAATTACATGACTTCTATACAGTGATGTTGATGAATTGTGCTGTACTGAATTTTTTCGCTTTCCTCACCATTGTCCTTGTTTTTGTTTTTTCGGTTTTTTGTTCATGAAACTGTTTGAACGAGTATATGTCTCACTCCTTTTTTTTTTGTTCACGAGCCGGAATGTAGGCCTAGTCAGGAAACAGTTTCGTCTGTTTCCTTTTACCTCATCTCAGTGGCATGTAACTGTAGTGTACACATGCCAGAATAAAGTATTGTTATTAATAATAAAATTATTATTAATAATATTAAAATTAAAAACCAATAACACACTTCGTAACTTTAATAGCACAAGTCTTTACAAACTGCTTTTGGAAGTCTCAAAAGTTTGTACATCATGCTGCCAGACACGCCTGGGCACCACACACAAAATGTTGATCATATTTGCGTGTGTGTTCTGATGCTTTGGCGCACCACAATTTATGCTTAAAATAATCAGTAAAAACTAGCCATCTGAAGTTTCCTTTATGTTTTTTACAAGAATAAAGGAGTTCATATGAAAAAGGCTCTGGCTTTCGAACTACCACAGCAGAACCAGATACTGATGTTGAGCCACAGCTGATGTGTACAGTGCACACACATGCATGGCGTACAGCAAGACGCAGATATAAACCACCGTAACAAAGGCTCGACTGATAGGACTTTACTTATTCGCTACCATGCGCACCCACTGCTATTTGCAGCATGTTGGCCTACCACTTCACAATAACTGCAGATGAAATTTTTTTTAATGTTTCATGGCATTTTCCATGTCTTTAAGCCATTATTAGTCACTATGACCGCAAAGCCTTTTCTATGCTAAATGCAACTATTATAACAAAAATGAGCTTGAAGGGCTAAGGTGGGTAGGCTTAAATATTCTAGTAGGGTTGCAACACGCACTTAAAGGGGTGTAAAAAAATATGCGAAGCTGACACAAAAACATAAATAAAACTTTCAGGTAGAACAAGTTTTTAAATGAACTGATTAGCATAACAGCAGTGTATATTTTAACAGGAACACTGTGTTGCCACGTTGTTGTAATATACTTTCAAGTTTCTTAGTCAGTGACCTTTTTTGGCCTTATGTGTGAGCCTTTCTGTCCGTAATGTTACCAACGAAGTCTAGGCAATCTTGGTCAAATGTTTCTCTTTCACTTCGTTAAAGAGAAGCATGCATATGCCTTCAATCAAGAGACCAAAGTGGCTGATGAACCGGTGAGGAAGGATGTCCCAGCAACAGGGCAATGAGTAAAAGGAAACCAGTGCCGCCACTCGCTAGATTTCCAATCGCACTTCTCCTTCATGGACTGTGGCAGTCTGGTAACGAGGTTGGGAGGGGGGGGGGGGGGGGGCTTGATCTCCACCAAACAATCGTCCACACGGGCCATTGTAGTAGGGCTTCCTGCGTGTGATGAGCAAGATGTGCTAGAAAGTATAGGCCAGTGCTAAAAAAAAACAGCAGAGAAATTTTCAAAAATTGCACACAATCTTGTCAAGCAAAGAAGTAAACTTATAGCAAGAAAAAAAAGGAGCAAGAAAAGTGACAACCGACAAGGCAATACTGTCACATACGTGCCAACTTTGAATTAACGCTTTCGCATGCAGCTTGCAGAGCTATACTTACACAAAAGTGGTTCATGTTTCTTTGAGAAAGTTACTGCACAAGCTAGCAAATGTAAAATAAGAGCAAAAATATGAAATACACCTAGAATGTTTACGAAATGCTCTGCAGAAAATGCAAGAGAGTTTATTTTGCTGAAAATTGGGGCTTGAAGAGATGTGTACATAACACAAGAATGATGACAAAAAAAATAATTATGCTGGAAGCACTCTTTGGCTATGATTGTCTAGATTATCATGGTTAACACGCATGTGTAACGCATACCTAATCATAATGAAACTTCTTTTGTAGGTGCATGTTGAAGCTATATTTACTATGCAGTTGTGCTGTGCATTTTATATAAACTCACAACCAGTGAATCAAGCTTTACGGTTTGGCCAGGAAGAAACCAACAGCAGACTGCATATTCCAGAAAAACATCACTTCCAATGTGGAAACAGGCATGCAGGCGACACACAGCCAACTGTTAAGTAGAGTAGGTTGCAGGCCTCGCTTATTGGTTAGTAAAGGAAGACTATGTAAGAGTATCAAGTAGGATACTTGTCTAAAGAAAAAAACAAAAGAAGACACGCTAAGTAAGACTTGTGCCGTCTTATCAGGTGCCTGCCCGTGAAAGGTTGATTAGGTACACCACCGCTTGTCTTGTTTTTTTTGTTTTCTTTGTTGAACGTTTCGTCATTGGTAATAAAAAAGATGTCCTTTAGGTCGATATTAAAAGCAAACTTTTCATTGTACACACGTTTTAAGTAGAAAATATTGTTCACCAAGTGACCAAAAAATCATCACGCTAAAGGCGATTCTGTTTCTACTGTATCAGTAAAGTGTTAAGCAATCAGGGTACACAATGCACTCTCAGCAGGTAGAAATTGCAAATAAAAAGCAATACTGTTTTGTAGTAGCCTATTTTTTGCTTTATACTATTTACCCTCCATGTACAAAACGATATAAAGACTATTTCTTTCAAATGTAAGTATAAATAAAAACAGAGGCAACGGTGCAGCACTCTCTCAAACTTAGCTGCGCACCACAGTGCACACATAACTGCAATACTGTGATGCACAGCTTATCGCCTATTATACAAATTATTATAAAGTCAGTAAAAAAAGCATGTCAACACATTCTTTTTAATGTTACTAGACTCCTTGCTTGAACAACCAATGTAGCCATATACTCTTAGCACTAATACATATCTTATTGAAAGGGTAAGAAAAACACTGTGTAACCAGCGTTTAGTTTTAGGGAAATTTGAGTGTTTACAGTCAATTTATTTAGATATTAACATAAGAATTACATCAAACTTCTTCTTTAGGCACATCAATACTACAAAAGAAGGAAGTTCCCACCTAAGTAGAAGGGTTGCTTTCTGTTGGATGAGTGAAACCAATTGTCTGTAAAGAGCTTGGTCACGCCTATGAGCACACTATACATGTACTTAACAGTCTGATCAGTGACAATGCCAAAGTGCTTGAGTCTACAGAGGGGGGATGGGCACTTAATGTAGTTGGCTGTGTCCTTGGATTGTGCGGTAAATTTAATGTCTTCCTTCACAACCCTTGCCATTCTTTCTTCACCAGGTTGTGTGTTCGTGTACCGTTGTGCACTTAAAAAGCAGCCTCAGTGTTACAAACATAATATCAACAGTTCATCACAGGTCAGATGTCGCATATATTGGCCACTATTTGGTAGTATTGCACAGTTTGAGTACTAACAGCTTTTTCCTCCTTGTTCATTGCCACTTATCTATCCAAGTAATTAGCAACAAAAGTAGGCAGTGAGCAGTGTATCTCAAGAATATCATGTATTAGAGCACAAGGCATTGCTACATAACAGTGGTAAAAACAGCTCTAAAAAGCACAAAAGCTGCCAAATAGCACAAAAAATATTCACTAATAACATTGCACAGGCTTCCTCTTATTTCTCTCACTACTTAACAAGGAATATTTGTTCTGTCTGGCTCTCTGTGAAGTACATTAACAAATTCACTTATCTTCATGTATTTTTGTCGGGCTACAAAGGAGTAAAAATGTGAACCACAAACTATTATAATACATATCCTGGTTTCTCTGTGAAAAAACAGTGTATTCCATTTGCATATGGCTCCTGTGCTAATCCCGAATTCGCACATTGTGCACTGAACTGCAGCTTTCAGTTACGCATTAAGAAACCACTGCCACATCAATTACTGCACGGCTCAGCTGCAGTGGCACTATGTTATACTCATCTTCGCGCTAAATAAGTTGGGGAAAGGCACATAATTCAGCAATGAATGCCCCCCAAGCTTTGCTTTAAGTGGTTTGTACTAGAAGGTAACCTTGATGCACATGGCTGCCATTAAGATAGCAGCAAGGAAGCTTAAGAAACAAGAAACGCGTTTACACACCACAGATACCTTGAATTGAACATGGGATGTCAAAAAATGTTGGCGCGCTTGTTCACCATAATAATTTGTGCTGGCATACAGAGCAGCAGTAATGCTACATTACGCAGCTTCATCCATACTTTATGGCATTTTAACAGCTTTGTGTTCTTTTATGGACGAATCATTGGTGTGTTTTCATGCCACGTCTAAAAGCAATTGTGAGGCCATGCGCATGCTTTTCACGCATAAAAAAAAGAAAACTGGAAGATTTCTGCACAGACCAGTTTTTATTTACTGTGATCTTACCTGCAGTGACTACAACATAAAGCCGATATGTTAGCGATTTGAGCTAGAGGTAAAAAAGAGTATTTAAGCTAAAGACTTGGTAATAAATAAAATATATGTATTTTGTACAGGTGTCTGTAAAACAATCCAGAGCACCGTGTAGGTGGCTGCTCATTAGCAGAGCACACCCACAAAATAGCAACAATTATCTGCACGTGCGTAGCAACTCCATTTCGCAAGCCTGGCTCCCAGTGTATACAGTCAGGCTTCACGTGCCATTAAACATTTGTGTGGTTCGTACCTCTTATTGCTGCAACAACACATCCGAGAAAATGGCAATCAGGACCCGTTACCTACAGCGTGGTTGCATTTTGTGCAGAGTAATGTCTACATTCACGTGTAATCTTTGTCCAACCTTAATGTCTTCCCGTTATGAATGTATAATTTATTATAGCTTTAATTATTATTGCACCTAAATGAACTCCTAAATAGTCCCAATTTGGTGTGACCAGTCTAATGAGTGTCTTGATATTCATTATTCTCCATTGCTATTTGGAACACTTAATTCCTTCTAGTTACCAGTAATCCCATTATTTAATAAGCAGTGTACTTTACTATGGATTATTAAAGGTGTCATCTAATGTCCGTGCCTTGTTAATTTTGTTAGTTTTCTAAAGGAGTCTTGAAACTCTTAAATACTCTGTCACTCCCCTTTGCTTATCTCACTTTACATGCTGTATTTATTTGTAGAGCAGTAGTATACCGCTTCAAGGTTTTCGCAACAAGTTCTGTAGATGCTCACATTTTGTTACTAACCAGATGCTCACATTTAGTTTTTAATGAGCCTGTCGAGCGTTTTGCTTCAAGAGGCTGATGCAAATTGTGATTTAAACTCTGCTAGAAAACGTAGAAGTGGGGAAAAATGAACAACAGAAGCGCCTACGTCTACTTTTCAGTGCAGTGTCATTCATAATCGGTTACCGGCTCGGCCAACTGATTTGATGCCAACTAACCTATAAACATTCGTGCGCATGCTGCATCTAGTGGATAGATATTTTTAGAGACTGCCTCCACACAACCCTCCAGTGCTATGCTAAAAGACACCCTATTTTATTTTTATAGGTAACCTCTATTTAGATACATATGGGTCCGGGTTGAGCTTCCTACACACATAGCAGGTGCGCGGACTCCTGCATTTACATTTTTATCGGTGCCCTCCACCGACGCGCAGTCACTGCTTCGGCATTCTAAAGGTTTTGTAGGCCGGCCTGTGACCAAGGCCAATCCCGCAGCAAAAGCATCACTTTTCACTGTGAAATGTTTCATACATTGCAACTACTAAATGACATTACCAAGCCCTACATACCATCAACAAATTCAGCAAAGGAGTAGCCGCAAGAGCGTCCAACAGGCTATGGAACCGTACCATGTTACTAACAGATGCACGGGCCGGTGCATCAACGCAGCAGCTAATGTCGTACAGCAATGACCTCAATATATTTTCACCATGCTTCCAAATGATGTGGCCAAATGCGTTGAGCTCCTCTACAAATTTGCTCATGAACTGAATCATGTCCGGGTGCTTTCCAAACCAAAGTCTTTCAATCAGAAAGTTCTTTCTTCAGCTTTCTGGTGTCAGTTTATTTATTAGCAGTTCATTCAGCCATATATAAGATGACGAGGCTTTGAAGACAGGGCTGCCATCAATATTATAAGTAGCAGTCAAATCCACCCAACTTATTTTGCCACTCCGCCTCAAATTTTCGGATCCTGGTCTACTAGGGATGTCACGTAGGGCTGTGGAGTTTTGTTCAGTCTGTGTTCTTATCTTAATATTATTCTGGGAAAGTTCTTTCTTTGTCTTGGCCAGCAGTGCCTTGATCTGCTCAGTGAGATAAAGGACTACAAAGAAATCGCCTTTTGATTTCAAGGTTCTTACAACAGTGTTCACAGCACACTCTATACAACGCTGGTGTGTGTCACTTACAGCTTGTAAAAGTCGGCCACACAGGTCACAGTAGTAATGACATTTTACAAGGCACTGCAACCTTGCCTGCCACAAATTCCTGAAGATGTGCTTAGACCGAGGATGTACTGCTCTCTTAAATCCAAAAAGCTCGTCCATGAGGCGGAGCAGATCCTCATTGCGACCCACGTTAGTCAGTGCCTCACAACAAACACCATTATCATTATTATAGCGGCTGCTTTGGTGGTGGTTGAGCCTGGCAGAGTCGATCCGTCGAGGTCAGTGAAGTCGGATGCAAGTAGTTCCGCACCTTTCAACATTGGTGCCTCCGGTGATGTGAAGCAGTCTTCTTGTGACAATACGCAGTTATCAGCTATGTCATCAAGCGACCCGTTGCTATCGTCGAAACAATTCTCCGAGTCAGACAGCCGAGGTTCAGCATCCTGCTGCGCCGGCGGCTCGCATCGCGCACCTTCACAATTTATTTCTTCGGACACATTCTCAATGTCTTCGTCTCAGCTCTGGTCCAGAAATTCTGCTGTTGCAGTAGACGGCTGGTCGCCTCCTAACGTGCCGCCCGCTTTCGCTGCTGCAGGCGGCCCGGGCGAAGGAGCAAGTGCACTGCGAGTTCTTTCTTTCTGGAGCCTTCAGTACAGCGTCGACCGGGGAACGATGAACAGCTCATCTTTATCAAGATAGCGTTTTCGTCGCCGTTTGCGGTCACTCATGTTGTCAATCGCGAAGTAAATTCATGTTAGTCAAGCACGCAAAAAACATCGGTCTGACCAAGAGCCGAGCATGCGCACAGATGCGTACTACAGCTTTGATGTCGATTTATCTTCGTTCGACGCTTACTTATAAAATACCTGGCGAACTTCAAATACACAAAATAAAGTGTAGAGCGGTCATACTACAATCTGTTGAACAAACAAAAACATTTTCGCATAATTCGCTTTATTTTTTTTGTTTTCTTTAACGAGCATTTGGTGTTTTTTCAACAGTTTTAACAGAGCAGCCACTGATTAGTTCTATACATGGCAGCAAGTACAGAAAAGTTATTATGCATTGAACTCTGTGATACAACGTACTTGATGAACTGAATATTTTGGAAGTTAGCAAACTGTCGCGTCACCTGAGAACAATAAACAAAACACACAAAATTATTGTACTAGTGAGTTTGCTGCTCAAAAGATGGCGCGACAACCTGTTCCCTCCTGATATTTAGGCTAAAGACGTACCGAATACCGATACATTGAGCTTATGGGGAGTTTCTAAACACGTATGATTGAATGCTGAACGCATTCCTCTCCACCGTCATGGCACAGACAAGTGGTAGCGCTGATTTTCAATATTGCTTTCCCGTGGGGCCAGTAACGACCGGTGCCTCGGAGTCGGAGGCACGCGCTTTGATTCGACAGCTATGTATATACTGTAAACATTTGAGGGAGATCGCTGCGAGCATGTATTATGGCCAGCACCGAGAATATTTGCACGTGCTATTGCCCCAAATGCTCTTCTACTTGTATGAATAAAAAAGAAGTAAACAAGAATTGAACCAGGCTGCGAGAATTGAAAACGTGAAAGGAGAAGTTTCTTGCGGTGTTGGTGTAGTTGAGAGGAAGGCGAGTGGGGGGAGGTCGAAGCTACCAATCATATGCAATGTGGCTTGCGTATACATGCTAACGCACGCACGAACATTAAGTAGTGTGTATCCCTGCCACCCTCGCTATTGCTTTCCTTGCTATGTACTGACTCCTGCATGCTCGGTCATCCCACTGTAATGTGAATAAACTATTTTTGTTGTATGCAGCGCATCGAAGCCGAACAATAGAGAATTCCGTACAAGCGTGCTCAAAAACACATCTCAATCAGATATGGTTTTACTTAGTGCGAGAGTATGCGCCTGATATATTCGTGCTCAAGAGGCATATTTGCAGAGCTCTACAATTTGTATTTGGCCGGAAGCTAGGTGCAAGTAAGCATTTTTTTTCGTGTTCTTGGCGCGTGCGCACTCGGCATATCTTACGAAGAAAGCCTTTAGCATCACGTGCCAAAATATTTTTCCAGCACATTTTCGGCAGGAACACAGAAGGTGTTTATTGCATGTAGTGTTATCCTTCCGCAGGAGGAGCGTGTTAACTTGAGCTCATTGGTACATACATCAAAACAGCGTGAAAACAACGCAGACAACAAAGAGCAGGCAGCTGACAGTAGCTCCGCAGTACACGATGGGACCCGTTACAATGCTGGTGCAATTACGGGCACGTACTTTTGATCACAATATGGCCTGAGCACGGATAGAATTTCCTGATCGCACGCATCTCGTCGCTGCCACACGTGTCACAACTGCATGACCGGGATAGAGTTTGTGGAGACGCCACTCAAAAAATAAAGTGGGATACAGATAGCCTAATAGTGTCGATCCTCACTGGGTAAGATCACTTTGAAAGGTAACCGTGTAGCACAACCTGATCCGTGAGCCTAACAGGGTGCCTTCATTGCAATCGAAATCGGAGGTATGCATCCATCTTCTATGACCCCATCTGTGCAGCAAATTGAATGCCTTTATTTCGGACAGACGATGCTGCAAAGGCTACGTGGCCAACCACAATCCGATATATTACGCAGCTATACCCAGGGGCGTAGGCCGAATTTTTTTTTTACGGGAGGGAGCACGGGCTCGGTGTGCCACACCCGGCTTTAACTGCCTCTACCCGACATATACCCGACATACGCACCAGTACGTGCAGACCGTACACGTATCATGTTCACTGAGCAGAATTAAAAACTAAGCAAGTTGTACGCGTTACGCATTGTTTACATCAACCAGCTGTAATGAGGACTGCAAATTGAGAAGTCAAACTCTTTTATTGTTCATACCCATATGCATTCATCTCGGCTGCTTAAGGGATACACACTATATTATAAAAGCAAATGAAAGCTTCAACTTGGGCAATTTTACGCCCTCTCATATATGTGCATGATTGCGCTGAGCGAAATTCATGATCGAGTGACTGTTTGAAAACAGGACCGAAAATGACGAACACAACTGATTTATAGAGCCGCATACCCTTATTTCATTCATGAAAAAAAATATTTAGAATGTGAAGAGTATACGGTGTACCATATTTTTTTCACGTGTGGAAACTGCTGTATTGGAGAATATGAAAATACACACACACACGCAAGTACACACACATATCTATATATATATATATATATATATATATATATATTATATATATATATATATATATATATATATGCATACACATGGAGCCCATATCCAAGTGATGCAGATGCACAAAATATTGTTGTGAATTCTTTTCTAATCACTTGCAGAATTTGACGCATTCCACGTAAAAAACACACGAAATCATGGAGGCATATTATATCTTATGCCTAAATCACACGATCACGCGAGCTCTGGATCTAATACCCTCAGTGAAGAAGCTAGAAATTAAATGTATCACTTCACTGACAGTTAACCGCTAGATTAGTTTGACATACACATATGCAGATCATGATCAATCGCCCGAATCGACCAGCTTTTACTAAAATCACGTTGCGAAATATGTGCTCGTGTGTATACACGCTTTTGCAAAAAATACGGTTCAAAAAATTGTGCAGGTACGGCCTTCATTCTTCAGGCGTGTGTGCATTTTGGTCTCTCAGCGCACACTACCGTGCATGTCACGAATTCACGCCTCGACCTCGTCTTCTCTGGTGAAATTTTATGCAGGAATGGCAGCAGCCTCGCTTAGAGTTCAGTTAATTAGCTCCGACACGAAGGCATATATATGTTTTTATCCTTGCGGTGCAGCACAATTGAGTGGCTCAAAATGCGTACCCCGCGGTCGGGGCACTGAAGAATCAGTTCAGCAAGATCCATATGCGAGGTATTTTTGAATAGCAATTACAGTTCCTTGATATTTGTTGATACTGTTGACAGTGCACTTGATTAAGTCACATCACAAGCACCTACGTACGCCTTCATCGATACCACAGTTTTATGTAGCCCACTCTTTATGTAACGTGTCATATGAAACTTTTGTTGAATGAAATGACTAAATGAATATTAAGCCCATTTATGCGAACTCAATAACGTCGGTTTGACAGGGTGACATGCAAGCAGCCCAAGAACTGCAACTGTGGGTATGACCACAATATCCATCCTGCCAGGAACAGTCAGGCCACTATTTGAATAGTGAGAGCCCTTGAAATTCAGCCCAACGCCCTAATTCAAGTACCTAGACCGCCTTATCATCAGTGGCAAACACGACGAGTTTATTCAGGTGCCCTTTTCTTCAGAACACAAACGTCACTCAACTTGCCACTCTTTACTAAGGAGTGAATATGCTGTTTCGAGCGATTCGCGGACAAAGATAAAAAATAATGCCACGCATAAGCAAGTTTCATTTCACAGCATGGACCTGTAAATGAACGAGCGCAAAGTCACAAGTCCCCCCCTCAAAAAATAAAAACGGAGTCAGATTAACCCTGGCGCTAGTTCCAGCAAATAGCCTCACAACTTCGCGGATGCATGGCATGCGACGAGCGCGCCGCCTGTTGCCGACTACGCGCCACACGTACGTCACACACTTTCACGCCTGCGCTTTCTCTCGTAGCCATTAGTTTTATTACCAATGGTTTCGGCCGGCAGAGCAGTCTTCGTCAGGGTTCGCAAACCTTGACGAAGACCGCTCCACCGGTAGAAACCGTTGGTAATAAAGTTAAGGCAACCGCTGAGTTGCGTTTCTTCTCTTCCCAAGTACGTTTGGGCCATTGAAAAAGCTTCTTCATATATATATATATATATATATATATATATATATATATATCATGGTACACAGTGACCGGGAGGATAGCACCAGCAGCAGGAAAGGCGTAGCCAGGGAGTGAGCAGCCGCGTGAGCCAGGCGATTGCAATGGGCTTCCGCATGTGTCTATCTTCTTCCTCACAATAGCTTCGATATCGAGAGGTAGCCGTCTTGGCAACCTAGACAGAGGGCAGAGGGTCATAATTTGGCTTTATACGGTTAATGTGGACTGTTTCTCGCACCCGACGGCGACAGTCGGAAGACGCCCTAACCGGTTCAACCACATAACAAACAGGTGAGGTCTGCGCAACCACGTCGTAGGGTCCATGATACCTCGAAGAAGCTAACAAGAAAGGCTGAAAGCAGCAACGGGTGGGACAGAAAGCCGCACGAGAGAGTCGATGGTGAAAGGTTCAGGAGGAATGTCAGAGTCGTGACGCTGTTTTTGGTCACACTGCTGATTGTAGGTGAAAGAACGGGCAAGTAGTCGGCGTTTCTCAACGTGGTGAGCCGAGAAAAGCCACCGCAGACACAGGCTGGTAGTCGTCAGCGTCTGGATGATAAAAGAGAATCGTATCAATGGTGCTGGCGGATTGACGGCCGTTTACCAAGAAGAACGGTGCGAATTATGTGGTGGCTTGGGAGGCGGTGTTTTAAGCAAGTGTGACAAATGGAATAACGAGTTCCCAATTGCAGTGGTCTGACGCAACATTCATCGACAACATGTTACCCAGAGTTTCCCAAGATCCCTTTGTCTGTAGGTGATACGCGGCTGGGGTTCGGTGAATAATTCTGCGTTCGGATAGAAGTGATTGCAACGCGCCTGAAAGAAATACACGGCCAAGGTTAATGAACAGTTCACGAGGGGCACCATGGAGGAGAACAAAGCTGCGTAGAATAAACGAGGAAACGTCTTGGGCTGTTGCGGCAGGTAATGTAGCGGTTTCGGCGTATCTAGTCAAGTAATCCATGGCGACGACAATTCAGCGGTTGTCAGAGCCCTTGCATGGGAGAGGCCCATGCAAGGCAATGTCAACGCGGTGAAATGGGTGGACTGGGCAGGGAAGCTGCTTGAGAGGTGCTGTCGAGAGGTGCTGTGTATAGGTGCGAGACTGGTTTGCGTCGTTGGTAGGCAAAGCTTGAGTGTACATATTTGCAGACAAAGCTGTACTTTCCGCGCCAATAATAGCGTAGGCGAAGGCGCGTGCATGACTTGAACGCACCGCCATGGCCACACTGAGGGTCATTGTGGAAAGCGGAGCATAGATCGCGACGAAAATTGTGGGGCACGATCAATAACCTTGTGTGGCCATCGTTGTGGTAGTTTCGGCGGTACAAAAGACCATCGCGGATAGCGTAATGCGGCACCTGGCGGCGTAGCGCTCGTGTAGCAGGAGGCTTGGCAAAATGTTAATAATTGTGGCAAATCATGAGTCATTTCGTTGCTCCGAGTCGATGTCCACGATGTCAAGTGGCGAAACATTGTGATTGTGACTAGATGCGTTGGTGTCTTAAATAAGTCGGAAGCGTGACAGGGTGTCGGCATCAGAGTGTTGTTTGTCCGAACAATATACGACACAGATGTATTCTTGGAGTAGGAGCGCCCACTGAGCGAGGTGACCTGACGGGTCCTTGAGGTTCAACAACATAAACAGGGCGTGGTGGTCTCTGACGTCGTCAAAAGGATGACCGTAATAATAGGGGCGAAACTTCGGCAGAGGCAATATGATGGCCAGACACTCTTTCGTTTACGGTGTAATTGATCTCATACTTTGTGAGTGCATGACTGGCATGCGCAACCACGTATTCAGCGTTGGAATCGTCATGCTGTTCGAACACAGCACCAAGGCCGACACCACTGGCATCAGTGTGAATTTCTTTGCGTGTGCTCAGAGCGGAGTGACGCAAAAGTGGTTGAGATGTAAGCAGGCGTCGAGGTGTCATGAACGCATCGTCACAAGCTTCTGACCAGGTAGATAGGTTGTTGTTGTCTTAGAGGAGTGCATTGAGAGGTGCGAAGACCGTAGCAAAATCTTGAACGAAGCACCGAAAATAGGAGCGTAGGCCAAAAAAAGTTCGCAGTGCTTTCAAATTAGTAGGCTTCGGAAACTCGGATACGGCACGAAGTTTAGCAGGATTGGGAGACGACTTGGCCTAATATAGTTAGTTTCCGAGCGGTGAATAGGCACTTTTTCAAGTTAAGCTGGAGACCAGTATTTTGAACACAGGACAAAACTTGATGCAACCGTTGTAGATAGGTTGGGAAATCTGGCGAAAGACGACAATATCATCTGAATGGCAAGGGCAAGTGTGCCACTTCAGGTGGCGTAAGATGGTGTTCATCATGCGTTCAAAGGTGGTTGGCGCGCTACACAGACCGAATGGCATTGCAATGAATTCGTACAATCCAACTGGTGTTACAAACGCGGTTTTCGAGCGGTTAATTTCAGCCATGGACACTTGCCAGTAGCCGAAGCGGAGATCCAAGGAAGAAAAGAAGTCTGCTCCTAGGAAGCAGTCGAGTGCGTCATCAATTCGTGGCAACGGGTACACATCCTTTCAGGTAATCTTGTTAGGCCGGTGATAATCGACGCAAAATTGCATTGAGTCATTTTTCTTCCGAACAAAAATGACAGCTGATGCCCAGGGACTTTTGGAAGGTTGAATGACACCCCGTTTAGACATGTCATTTACCTGTCGTCGATGAGGCCCCTTTCACTGGCCCATAGTTGGTAGGGACGCTGTCGAATGGGCGCATGACTTCCGGTGTCGATGCAATGCGAAACAGCCGTTTTGCGGCTGAGTGCCGTTTTTGGCAGCCAAAAGAGGAAGAAATATCGTCGAGCAAGCAAAGAAGTTGGGCTCACTGTGTCACCGTAAAGTCGCTGGCTATAGCTGGTGTGAAACATCGCGGTAGTGGCCGAGAATTTGATGTCTCGAGAGTGGCCGTATCAGTGGGGTCGTGCATGGTGTCGAACGTCGAAGTTGACAGCGGCTAGGCTTTGCCGAAGGCTTCCCGGCGGCGCAAAGTGATTGGTTCAGGCGATGGTTTAGTGATGTGCATCACGGAGGTTCTTAATTGGAACTCGAGGACTGCAAATGGCAATGACCAAGATTGGCGGGGAACTAGAAGTGCAGACGGTGCGGAAAGCACTGAGCCACCGTCTTCAGAGTCACAAGAGTTAGCGACAAGAACAGTAGACTGGGCAGGCACAATGGTGTGTTCACTGTGTGTGTGTGTGTGAATGGTGTGTTTCCTGTGTGTTCTTGTCATGATGACGTCTGTCGAAAACGGTAACAACTCAAGTTCAGTGCGGGCACGATTGATTCTCGCACGGCGTGTAGAGAAGAAATCCCACCTTAATATCACGTCGTGAGAACAAGATGGCAACACAATGAATTCGATCGCATAAAAAACATCCTCGATGACGACACGGGCTGTGCATGCAGACACCGAATGGCTCGATTTCTGCGCGTCGGTTGTACGAAGGGGAAGTCAAGAAACAGTGGTCATGACTTATCTGGTGTGGCGGAAAACGCGCGTGTCAATCACTGAAAAGGCAGTGCCGGTGTCGACAAGGGCTAGCGTCCATGTTCCTTCTGTAGTGACTTCAATAACGTCTTGCGGAGAAATTTGAGGCTTTACGCATTTCGCTGGAACTGCAGTTCTCGCCTGCTGAACTGCGCCACTTAGTTTTTCTGGCGCACAAGGCTCCGCCGTCGGTGCATGGGGGCGGCGGTGCGGAGACAGCCAATGGTGAGAGGAGGTGGGGTCCGGGAGGTAGGATCAGATCCTTAGACGTCTTAATAAGTGTGGCGGGGCTGACGTGGTGCATACGTGACCCATGTTGGACGCACACTGCTGGAAATAGGCGGTGCACGAAAGCGACAGTAACGGGCCACATGTCCAGGAAGGCCACAATGAAACCTATTTGGATGGTTGTCTTCCAGGTGCCAGGAGTCGTCGGCTCGTACATATAGTACGACTGGGCGAGCCAGTGGCGATAGTGGCGGGTGATTAGGCAGACTATGTGGGTTGTAACTTTGCAGAACAGGCCTGAAAGTGACGGTGGCGTACGTCAGGGGAGCAGCAGTTCGAGCCTGATAGAGAGAAGTCGGGACTTCTTCAGCGACCTGGTGGTTCCTGATGTTTTGCTGAGTGGTTGTCAACGCAATATTTCACTGGTCATGAACAAGTGGCATCAGCAAAAGCTGGCAAGTGAACTCTTCACGGACGAAATGCTTAATCTGTAGCAGCAGAGATGAGATTTCAGCAACAAAAGCGAATTTTGACATCGAATTTCCCTGTGGATGAGAGTGGCGCGTGGCTCTGCGTTGTTTGCACAGCTCATCACAGAATGAAAAGTCCAGGCACTGTGGAAGGGTTCTTTGCTAGCAG